>NW_017677196.1:0-10719 GCF_001879085.1 Nicotiana attenuata
AAGAAGCACCCAAGCCTTTTCCAGGTACAAATCCGTTCTTCAGCATTTCCGATGCAACCATGACGGATGCAGCAACTACTTTTGGCACAGGAATACACTCCCCTTCCGGGATCTTTTCAACCGATACCGTATCAAAGACTTGATAAACCCATGGACCTTTGTCGTCTTCAGCTTCTATGAAAGGCACAATGGCACCACCCAGAGTACACGAACTATCTTCCCAATGCAACACAATCTCTTGCCTGTCCCACTCGAATTTAACCATCTGGTGCAAGGTAGATGGCACTGCTTTTGCTGCATGGATCCAGGGTCGGCCTAACAAGAGATTGTAAGAGACGGCCACGTCGAGCACCTGGAACTCCATAGTGAATTCAACCGGACCTATCGTCAGTTCCAACACTATATCCCCAACTGTGTCCTTGCCTCCTCCATCAAATCCTCGCACGCAAATACTATTCTTGTGGATTCTCTCACTGTCCACCTTTAACTTTTCCAGGGTGGAAAGAGGGCAAATGTTTGCACTGGACCCGTTATCAACCAGCACCCGGGTGACCACGGAGTCTTCACATTTCACCGTGAGGTAGAGTGCTCTATTATGCTCAGTGCCTTCCAAAGGCAATTCATCATCAGAAATGTAACCCTGTTGACTTCAAAAATCTTGTTTGCTATTTTCTCTAGATGGTTCACAGAAATCGTATCAGGAACATGGGCTTCATTCAAAATTTTCATCAATGCCTGGCGGTGCTCATCTGAGTGGATTAGTAATGATAGCAATGAGATCTGTGCCGGGGTCTTTCTCAACTGTTCTACAACGGAATAATCTTGTACCTTCATCTTCTTCAAGAATTCTTCTGCCTCTTCTTCAGTTACAGCTTTCTTCACTGGTACTGGATTATCTTTGGCAATTTTAGCTTTTCTCAGCTCGTCAGGAGCAAAGCATCTTCCTGAGCGAGTCAGCCCATGGGTTTCACACACTTCTTCCTTAACTTCCTTCCCCTTATACGTCACTGTCACTTGGCCGTAATTCCATGGGACGGCCTTTTCACTGATTACTGGTAACTGAGTCACTGGCTTGATGATAACCGGCTCTGTGCGAGCCCCTTATACAATAACAACGGGCTTGACAGTTGCCCCCGATACTACCACTTTAGCCGGTTCTTGTTTTACTGCAACACTGCTCAAAAGCTCCTTCTTTACCACCACAACTGGTTTGCTACCTGTCTCTTCTACCTTGATCAATGCTCTCGCTCTTGTTAATTTCTCATTTGATCTATCCTCACTAGCTCTGATCATCATTACAGTTTGTGACGGTTTCTTATGCTCTCCCTTTTGTACTAGCTCAATCATATGGGTCTCGTGATGGATTGGCAATGGATTTTGGGTGATGTTAGGCATTTCTGGGGCTTGCACTTCAATTCGGCGGGTGTCAATGAGCTCCTGGATGGACGTTTTCAAGTGCCAGCATTTTTCTGTGTCATGTCCCGGAGCACCTGAGCAATACTCCCAACTCACAGAGTGGTCCAGATTCCTTGGGGGAGGATTTGGCAATTTGGATTCAATCGGACTCAACATGCCCAACTGTCTCAACCTGTGGTATAAGCTAGTGTAAGATTCACCCAATGGAGTGAAAGTCTTCTTCTTTTGCAGCCTATCATTCTTAAATGCAGGGTTAGGTCGAAAACCGGTTCCAGTGGGGTTTCTGTTGGTTCTCGGGGGTGGGTAGGTGTTTTGAGCTGGGTAAGTATTTTGTGGGGTGGGTGCGCGCCATTGCGCAGGGGTAGGAGGTTGGGGGTATGTTTGGGCATGGTGGACAGAGAAATGGGGGACAGGAGGTGGGTAGTAGTGTTGCGGTGGGCCATATGGGGTGTGTGGGTAGGTTTGGGGATGAGGGCGAGGTTGGTGATAGCATGGTGATGGATCTCTGGACCAAGCTCCCAATTCCACTGCTGCAACATCTTCTTTCTTTTTCTTTCCCAATACCCCTCCAGTGCCGCTCTGGATGGCCTGAGTAGTCGCCTTGATCGCCGAATAGCTCATAATCTTGTTAGACTTGAGACCCTCTTCCACCATACTTCCCATTTTCACTACCTCGTTGAAAGTTTTCCCCACTGCTGACACCAAGTGACCATAGTAGGTGGGCTCCAAAGCCTGTAGGAAATAATCAACCATCTCGCTCTCTTTCATTGGAGGATCGACTCTTGCCTCCTGCTCTCTCCACCGAAAACCGTATTCTCTGAAGCTTTCCCCGGGCTTCTTCTCAATTTTGGTCAGTGACAGACGGTCCGGGACAATTTCGAGATTATACTGGAAATGACATGCAAATGCTTGGGCCAGATCGTCCCAAGTGTACCATCGAGCATGATCCTGTCGTGTGTACCACTCCAAGGCTGCTCCACTTAGACTTTGACTGAAGTAAGCCATCAATAACTCGTCCCTTCCCCCAGCTCCTCTCATTTTGCTGCAAAACCCCCTCAAGTGGGCCACCGGATCACCATGTCCATCATATAAATCAAACTTGGGTAACTTGAATCCTGCTGGCAACTGGACATCGGGAAATAGGCACAAGTCCTTGTAGGCTACACTCCCTTGACCTCCGAGACCCTGCATATTTCTGAATGATTGCTCTAGGCTCTTAACCTTGCGTATCATTTCCTCTTGCTCAGGGTTTTTGGGAGGCTTTTCTTCTTCAGCTGAGAGATCCAGACGGGGAGTATAAGAGCATGGTTCTGGTGGTTTGAAAGTGGCTTCGGGTGGGTAATACTGGTTATCATGGGTTTGGAACAAAGGTTCGCTAGAAGACCTGTGTAATGCGACAGGTGGGGGAGCCACAAACACAAGAGTAGTTGGCGGTGGAGGGCATGGAATTTGTTTAAGTGGTGGAGGAGGTAGTGTTTGAGAGGTGGTTCCGTAGTACTGCTGGTAAGTAGGGAAAGCCGGAGATGAGTTCACTGTGGGAGGATCTTGAGGCTGAGCTAGTGGTGGGAAGTAGGTGGGGTTAGCAGGATAGGTTGGTGGTGGATGTCCCTTTGACCAGGCCTGGTACATCTCGGCCATTTGTTGCTTCAATTTATACATTTCCTCCTTCATTGCATTAACGTCCACTACTTCCTCCTCCCGAGACGGGTCGACAATGCTTGCGTCTAATTCCTGGTTGACCATGTTTGACTTATCCTTAGAGCGGGTGTTACAGGGATGGGTTGCCAGAATGCCAGTCAACTTAACCACTTGCCTGAACTCATCAACAACAACTTTGTTAGCGGTTAGAGCATTAACAGATAGATAACCGCACATTGGGGAATGAATGCACCTAAGCAGTTATTCATTTCTATTATGCCTTTGCTTGGTTGCATGCGTCATCCCGACGTTCTTTATTTATTTGTCAGGCCGGTTTTTGCTTTAACCTCTCACTCTTCCCTCTCATTTTACTGCCTTTCTCTCTTTCGGGATTTTTTTCAAATTTCCATTATGAAACGCCGATTACAAATTTATTAGGTTATTTATGCAGACTCAATGATTAAAACTAGAGCAGGAGTACATCAAAGCTTCACATCCTGGGGCCCGCGGGGCATCACTCGGCATCGCCCGGGCCAAGACTGAGAAGGTTCCAATGTCAACTGTGACTATTTAGAGAAAACTGGCCATGTAATGACTTATTTTGACTTAAAAAGCAAAGTGGCTATTTTTCAAAATTTTATTTAAGAAAACAGAGACTCGGTTTTGCGAATACGGCCCTTCAGCACTTCCGACAGGGAGATTTTAAGGCTGTGCCCGCAAACCATTTTAAAATGACTCAGGGTGGCTGTTCTTGCAAAACAGCCTTCCGGCGCCCTTTTGAGGAACATTCGGTTTAACAAGAATGGCGTCACCCGACTTATTTTGACAATAATTTAAAACTTTGACATTATTTGGCTATTTTTGAAAAGGGGTGGTTGGACCCGATAAGGGTTGCCTACGTATCTCACATCCGGTGAGAATCAAACCAGCGTAGTTCGGGCAAATTTGCCAAAACCAAAGCTATTTTGAATAACCATTTTCTTTCTATTTTCAAATCTTTTCTCTTTTTCTTTTTTATTTTTCGAAAATCCGGCAGCATTTCAGTACTATTTGGGCATTGGTTTTTCAAACAAATGGTCACCCTCACTTAGTCCTAACACTGCTATTTTTTTACAATTTTCACTTATTATATACAAGCAGGTCCACATGCAAAACCGAGCAAATAAATGTGCAAGTAGCACGTAAGATGCATCAGGATGGTCATTTCAATTCAGGTCACCTGTCCTAGACGGACCCAACCCCTATGTTGAGTCCCCTAAGTCAAATGCACATGATGCAAACAAACGCCTACTAGGGATCCGGCATGAGGTTATTGTTCTTCTAGGTTTAAACCCTAGGTTTATTGGTCTAGACCTGGCTTACCCGAGCGGACAACTCGGGCCGAGGGGGAGGCAGCGTACCGGGGATACAGAAGCTCCGCCGGCTTAGCAACTTATCCAAACCTCGTTCTAAATTGGAAAAGACTCTAAACAGAAGAGAAGCTACACGAAGTGCACCCTTCTCCATGATGTAGAAGACTCAGAGAGAGGAAGGGATTCGTAATAGTTATATACAATTCAACCAATATCAAAGTGGTAAAACATTTAGCACATAAGGCATGGAACATATAGCAAAATCAAATAAAGCCAGATATAACAATTTAACTGAACTCGAATTCTTGAACCCTGAACCGAAATTCTGGGTTCTTGTCCCCAGCAGAGTCGCCAGAGCTGTCACACCTCCTTTACCCCCGGAAGAGTATAATAAAAGGAGTTTTTCCAATTAAAGGACAATCGAAACGGGATTCGTTTTATTAAAAGATTCAGGGTCGCCACTTGGGAGATTTATGGTGTCCCAAGTCACCGGTTTGAATCCCGAATCGAGGAAAGGGTTTGACTCTGTATTACAGTCGCGAACCAGACATCCGAGTAACGAATTCTATTAACCCGGGAGAAGGGGTTAGGCACTCCCGAGTTCCGTGGTTCGAGCACGGTCGCTCAACTGCTATATTTTGCAAAATCTGATTTTAGTACATGTTATCCTATTGTGCATGTTTTTTTAGAATTATTTAACCGCTTTTAGTTAGAAAATCTTTTAAGAAAGTGAACGTCGTTTAAAAATGTCTTTTCGGATCACGTCACATGAAATGCACCCGGATCCTCGACACATTCTTATTCAACGTTTTGGGATTTGGATTTGGGTCGCATGAAATGCACACCCGTATTTAAGAAGGTAAATTATTAGAAAGCGCGCCTAAAGTGGCTAGCGTGTTATTATCTTTGCGGGAGGCCGTGAAATTCACTAAACGGCACGCCCGAATTCTAAATATTTTTTATAAGCATTTAAAGAGGGCCACACAATTTATGTATTTCATTTGGTGCGGCTCACCTTATTTTATTATTTAAAGGTCATCCTAGAGCAAACTATGATTTTCTATTGGATTTGTCTCTAAAAGGGCCTAGTTAATTAGCATTATTAATTACCATTAAAAGTAATCAAGGCAAATGGGCCTCAAGTTCAAGTCCACACTTGAACAAGAGGAAATACCTCTTAACTCAAGTGTGCTATTTAACACGAAGGCCCAAAAACCTATGATTAAATCATTCAAGAGCCAAAACCTTTAATAAGTAAAAATGGGAGTTTTTAACAAGTTATGAGAAGCAGCCCCATAGGAGGGGATTGACATATCAAGGTTGTTCAAAACAGGCCCAGATTTTGATTGTGCAAAGTTGGACGGCCTGGGCCTGTGATAAGCCCAAATATCTGATGCCAATTTCATTTTGGGCTTGTTAGCACTCAACGGGCAGCTACACATATTGATTCAAATCAAAGACCCAATCAGCCAAATGTTGGGCCTAATATAAGAGTTAGCTAATCTTTTTGAAGTTGATTTTAATTGATAATGGCTCAGATTGACGAAGCACAATCAGTTAGACTAGTGATCCAACATATTATTCCATGTTATTCCAATTTAATTCTCAGATTCATATGATAGCAAATCCTGAATTAACATGCCACATCTGACATTCTGTTAACTACTCGTAACAAATCGAATATCTAATTACTGATTACAAGTGAAAATATATGATCTCAAAGACAATTTTAAAACACGAGGAATTAACCTATGTTATATTAAGGCTAATGTTAGACTAGTGATCACCAATCCAGTAATCTCAAACAGTCCAATCCATGTTTATGTTAATACAAACCGAGACTAAGCTATACTAGATAAGTACATATCAATTAACATCTAACTATGGACATATGATGATCCAAACGGACACAGATTCGAATTCTGCCATTTAATCAGACATACGGACACTTAAACATCCAATTTCAACTAAATTGACTCTACTCAAACACATGCTGGAGTTCAACACAGTCCTGAATAATTTGAAATAACACAAATAGTCCGTTAACAGTCCATTAACAGTCCTAACTGTTCAAACCTACTTACAGTGAGGACATTAACAAATCAAGGAACACTATTCGAAATAGAAAATATTAAGCCACATAATGTACAGCAAAATTATGCGGCAAACTTCAATTCATATCCAACTTGATGTTTACATTGCAATATGTTCAAGGAGTGTACCTGAAAGTTGAAAGACAGTAAGAAGAAACAGAAATCAGCAGCAGTAGTGAGGAGTTTGCAGTGTTAAACAGCAGGAAAGCAACAACAGTTTCAACTTGGAATCCCAGCAATGAAAAAACCAGCAAACAGACCCAAAAATTGACTGAACAGACCAATTTCAACTTGAAATCAACCCAAGAGCTTTTAACCTCAACTACTGAACAGGACTAGGAAGTTCAAACCACTTTGAACCTTATGTAAACTGGAAATTCGAAGTAGGATGCTAGAACTTTGAAACTGATCTAAAATTACAATTGAACAGTATTGTTTTTGGAGTTTTTGTTATTTTTTTTTTTTTGAATTTTTGTGAAGAACAGGGATTGAACTTCAGTTGTTTTCTTTTGAATTTTGAATTTCAGACTTTTAGAGGTTCGAATTGGTGGAGTGTTTTTTTTTTGGAGGGATTTTTCAGAGCTGGAACTTTTGGGAAATTTTTAGGGATTCAAAACTTGTGTATTAAGGCACTAGGCCTCCCTTTTATAGACAAGAATAGGGGCAGAAGGTTCTGGAAGTTTTTACTCACTTTCCACCCTTTTTATTTTCAGAAATTGTACCTTAGTCCCTAATTTTATGGCTTGTTGCCCAAGTTACTGCATTAAGAAAGCAGAAACTTACACTAAGGCCCCCTTCTAGAAGGCCCTAGGGTGTTCTAGCCTTGTTTTCTACCTATGGAATACCTATATTACCCTTATTTTGTTCTGAAATTACCAAGTATTAACAAACCAGCCCATTTTAGATGCCTAAACTACCCTTGATTGCCCTTAAAATTACTAACCCTAGTATGACCTATAACCCTCAGCCTCCTTTTGTCTTAGCTAAAATTTAACTATGGTTAAAACAATCCTAATTCAGCTATATCCAAACAACCTAATAAGAACATCTAAAAATTCTAATTAATACTAAAAAAAATTTCAGCTATAACCAAATTTACTAAACTAGTCCTAACAATTATTTAAAGATAAATACTGACTTGAAAGACAATTACTAATCCAAATCTCACATTAAAAAAAAAGTATCAAACTAATTCGAACAATTACATAACTACTGATTTGAAACCAAGATTAAACTAATAGAACAAATTTAGAGACTTTAAACAAAACAGCACAACATGATTAACCCTAAAAGATACAAATCACAACTAATATTATCCAACGAACCAATTATTGAAGACAAACGCACCAAAACAACAGAAAATCAAACTATCAATTTAAACATTTGAACTAATTAAACTAACGCCTAAATATCTAAACTAACAGAAACAAAACAACGATCAGAAAAAAATTAAACTAAAAAAACAAACAAAGCAAAAAAAATAGATCAGACAATTTAAATCAAAAATAACAGAGGGATAACCGATTTTGTTCTTCAGTGGGTTGAATTTGAATTGAACCTCCAAATCATATTATATGTTTGTTTTTTGGTAAAAACAAACATATAATGTTATTTGGAATTCAACTCGATACTTGGTAGGCTTTTAAAAAATCCCAAAAGTATTTTCAGAAACCCTAGATCTAAAATTCATGGGGTTTTATTGAGATTTGAAGGGTTTTGTTTTGAGATTAGGGATGAGGAGGTCAAGGGGACCATGGGGTATGATTTTGGTTGAATTTGGACGGCGGTGCCGCCGTGGGCGGCGGAGATGGGAATTAGGGTTTTGCAGATTTGGAGCATCTGGTTGGGATTCGGAGGAAAATAATGACGGATATGGGACGGGGAGATAAAGGAGATGACATGATGAAAATTTGGGACGATTTGGACGTTGGCCGCTGCCGTGAGGCGATTTCCGGCGGCGGCGTTAGGGCGGAAGGCGGCGGAGACGGTGGTGTTACAGGGTTATACGAGGAAGATGGGTTATGTCGTTGATTTTTGTAAAGTGTTATTACATTTATATTTAAAATGCTTGGGACAAACCTTTGACCGTTTGGATTTGGGAGTAACGGATGGCCTGGATTGATGGACGCCAAAACGGCGTCGNGGACATTTTTATCCAATTGCTTTTGAACCATAGGAACCGTTGCATGAATGAAAAGGAACGGACGAGATTGATTTTAATCTTAAAATATCAAAACGACGTAGTATTGGCATGAAACTACGTCGTTTGAGTGGTCTTAGGGGACTGAAGATTGGACCGGGTAAGGGGGTGTTTGGGCTTGGACTAGGAGCGATTTGGAAGGGGTTTGGGGTTTGGGCTTGAGTGTTTGAACAAAAATAGCCCAATGTTGGCCAGCCCTTTGCTTCTTTATTTTAATTTCTTTTTATTTGTTTTTCTTCTTTTCTTTTTGTATTTTATTTACTTATTTGTTTTCATTTTGTATTTTATGTTTTTCTAACTTTATTAAAATGCAAAATCAAAGACCCACTTTGTTTCCAAAATTAAACTAATTAATTCCTAAAAATTTATTAAATCCTATTTAAAAGCAAACCCATGACAAATTCAACAATTAACAATTAAAAATGCAAAACTATTTTTGTTATTTTCTTTAAATTTTGTTCTAAAAACAGCTTAACCACTAAATAATCCTAAAATATGAAATTAGATCCTAAATGCAAATGTCATGTGTATATTTTTATAAAATGCAAACAATTAACAGAAAATAACACAAAATTCACAAAAGTGTAGAATGATGAAAGAAAAATTATTTTGTTTGACTTTTGGGAGTAATTCATATAGGGCAAAAATCACGTGCTCACAAGTACCGCATGGAGGAGCTGCGTAGGCAGTTCTAGCAGTTGCGACAGGGGGATATGACTGTTACACAGTACAAGATGAGATTCTCAGAGTTAGCTCGTCATGTTATTTGGCTGGTTGCTACGGAGAGAGAGAGGATCAGGAGGTTCGTGGATGGCCTCACATATCAACTTCGGATTCTCATGACTAGGGAGCGAGTGTCAGGTGCTACGTTTGAGGAGTTTGTTGATACCGCTCGTGAGATTGAGTCAGTTCGTCGTTAGGAGCGCGAGGAGAGGGAGGCCAAGAGGCCTCGAGGTCATCGTAGTTTTGGGGGCGCTCCTTCGAGGGATCAGTTTTAGCACGGTAGAGGCCGCCCGTTCAGGCATGCTCAGTCAGCTCGCCCAGGTTATCGTGGGGCATCATCGGGCCATGGTTCTCACGGTTCTCAGCAGGGTCATTCCTCTCTCAGTGCTCTTCTAGCCCAGGGTTCGTCCCGTGCTCCATCAGTTCAGGACTCTTCTGTGCCAGGTGCGTCTGCTAGTCATTCGGGTGCTAGAGGTCCTCTTTAGTCCCAGTCTCCGGCACCAGGGAGTTGTTATGAGTGTGAAGAGTTGGGACATATGTGGAGGCAGTGTCCTCGTCGCCTTGGGGGTTCATCTCAGTAGAGGGGTCAGCCATCGACTTCGGCACCAGTTACTTCACCATCCACCCAGCCAGCTAGGGGTGGAGGACAGTCATCTAGGGGTCGCCCAAGAGGGGGAGGTCGATCCGGTGGTGGTCAGGCCCGTTTCTATGCACTTCCAGCTAGGCCTGATGCGGTTGCTTCAGATGCGGTGATTCCAGGTATTATCTCAGTCTGCCGCAGAGATGCCTCTGTGTTATTTGACCCTGGTTCTACTTTCTCTTATGTGTCATCTTACTTTGCCCATTATTTGGATACGCCCTGCGAGTCTCTCGTTTCTTCTGTTCATGTCTCTACTCCGGTGGGCGATACTGTTGTGGTAGACTGTGTGTACCAGTCGTGTATTGTGTCTATTGGGGGTCTGGAGACCCGAGTGGATCTTCTGTTGTTATGTATGGTAGACTTTGATGTGATATTGGGCATGGATTGGTTATCTCCGTGTCGGGCTATTCTGGACTGTCATGCCAAGACAGTGACGTTAGCTATGCCGGGTGTGCCACGGGTTGAGTGGCGAGGTTGATCCGATTATGTTCCAACAGGGTAATCTCATTCTTGAAGGCCCAGCATATGGTTTGGAAAGGTTGTCTTTCATACTTAGCATTTGTGAGGGATGTCAGTGTAGAGACTCCCAGCATTGATTCTGTTCCAGTTGTGAGAGATTTTCCAGATGTGTTTCCTGCAGACCTGCCGGGCATGCCA
>NW_017677196.1:12945-33186 GCF_001879085.1 Nicotiana attenuata
AGTTACCAGTCGAGTATTCAGATGGCTCCATATGAGGCTTTGTATGGGAGGCGGTGTAGATCTCCAGTTGGTTAGTTTGAGCCGGGCGAGGCTAGGCTATTGGGTACAGACTTAGTGCAGGATGCTTTAGACAAGGTGAAGGTGATTCAAGAGAGGCTTCGTACAGCGCAGTCGAGACAAAAGAGTTATGCTGACAGGAAGGTTCGAGATGTGTCCTACATGGTCGGTGAGAAAGTTCTGTTGAAGGTTTCACCCATGAAGGGTGTTATGAGGTTTGGGAAGAAAGGTAAATTGAGTCCTCGGTTCATTGGGCCTTTCGAGGTACTTAGGAGGATTGGGGAGGTGGCTTATGAGCTTGCTTTGCCACCCAGCTTGTCGAGTGTGCATCCGGTATTTCATGTTTCTATGCTCTGGAAGTATGTTGGGGATCCGTCTCATGTTTTGGATTTCAGCACGGTTCAGTTAGATAATGATTTGACTTATGATGTGGAGCCAGTAGCTATTTTGGAGCGGCAGGTTCGAAAGTTGAGGTCAAAGGATATAGCTTCAGTGAAAGTGCAGTGGAGGGGTCAGCCCGTGGAGGAGGCTACCTGGGAGATTGAGCGGGAGATGCGGAGCAGATATCCCCACCCATTCGAGGCTTCGGGTATGTTTCTTGACTTGTTCGAGGACGAACGTTTGTTTTAGAGGGGGAGGATGTAATGACCCGGCCGGTCGTTTCATGAGTTACCGCCCCGTTTCCCCCATTTCTGCTTCTTATTGTCTTTCTCAGCTGTATTATGTGTTATCGGGTTGGTTGACTCGGGTTCGGAGAGGTTTTGCTAAGGGTTTAGACACTTAGTCTCTATTAAGAAAGCTTAAGATGGAAAAAGTCAACCGGATGTTGACTTATGTAAAATAAGGCTCGGATGTGAACTTCGATAATTCGGATAGCTTCGGGAGGTGATTTGGGACTTAGGAGTGTGATCAGAATGTGTTTTGGAGGTCCGGAGTAGATTTAGGCTTGAATTGGCGAAATTGAATTTTGGCGTTTTCCGGTTGATAGGTGAGATTTTGATATAGGGGTCGGAATAGAATTCCGGAAGTTGCAGTAGGTCCGTTGTGTCACTTAGGATGTGTGTGCAAAATTTCAGGTCATTCGGACGTGGTTTGATAGACTTTTTGATCAAAAGCATTTTTCGGAAGATTTTGGAACTTTAGGCTTGAATTCGATGTGTTTTGGTTGATTCGATGTTGTTTGAGGTGTTTTGAAGACTGGCACAAGTTTGGAGAGTGTTATGTGACTTGTTGGTGCCTTTGGTTGAGGTCCCGCAGGCCTCGGGTGATTCCGGGTGGTTAACGGGTGATTTTTAGACTTGGTTGGACAGCTGAAGGTTCTGGTTGCTGTCATAACCGCATTTGCAGTTGGGAGGCCGCAGGTGCGACTCCCGCAGATGCGCAACAAAGCCGCAGAAGCGGCTAGGCAGGGTGTCAGGCGGAACCACAGAAGCGGGTGCCAAGGTGCAGGTGCGATTGTGCAGGTGCGGAAGGCTGACCACGTGCGGTCCCAGCCGTTTAAGTGAAAACCGCAGATGCGGTTGATTTGACCGCAGAAGCGGTGCCGCAGAAGCCAAAAAGTGCCGCAGGTGCGGAATCCCTGGGTCAGAATGTATGTAATTCTTATTTTCAGTGGTTTCACCATTTTAAACACGTTTTCTGGAGCTTTCGGGCGATTTTGAAGAGAGAATTCAAGGGGACTTCATTGAGGTAAGGCTTTGGATCATAAAAACTCGTCCCTATAGTATTATTTCACGGATTAGACTTGGAATTTGTGGAAAAATTGAGTAAATATTGAAGAAACTAGGGCTTGGAAATTTAGGTCTTTGATTAGGGATTTGAAGGGTCATTTGGAGTCCGATTTTGGTGCTTTTGGTATGTATGAACTCGTGGCGGAATAAGGATTCCATTGATGAAAAATTTGTCGAATTTCGAGACGTGGGCCCGGGGGTCGGGTTTGGATAATTTCGGGATTCGTATCGTAGTTTCATTATTTTTGCATGGGCTTCGTTCCCTTAGCATATATTGACGTCATGATTCTGATTTTTGGTTAGATTCAACGCGAGTTGAGGCCAAGACGAGAGGCAAAGGCATCGCGGGCTAGAGATTTGACCGGATAGAGGTAAGTAATGATTGTAAATGTTGTTCTGAGGGTATGAAACCCCGAAATTCACATCGTTGTGCTATTTTGAGGTGACGCACATGCTGGATGACGAGTGTGGGGTCGTGCACCGTTGGGGATTGTGACTTAGTCCATCCAGTATGTTCTTTAATTGCGTATTTGATTGAAAATTGTTTGCTATCATCATGTTTTGGGCAGAATGCCATACTTGGGCCTCGTGCTAGGATTTTTCTGCTATATCTCACTATTTTAACTTAGTATTTGTATTCAGTCCTGCTATATTTTACTGTTTCCACAACTCAGCCATCTTTACTCGTTTTTATATTTTAAATACTATTTTTGGGCTGAGCATCATGTTTTACTGTTGCCGTGTGGCTTGTGAGATTCTGATTGATTAAGGCCGAGGGCCTGTGTGGTGAGGATACTATGGGATCGGGCTGCACGCCGCAGCATGTGGTAATGATTGTGATATATGAGAGGCCGAGGGCCAGATTTATTATGCCACGAGGTGGCTTGTGATTTATATGAGGCCGAGAGCCTGTTGATTATGCCACGAGATGGCTTATTATTACGTTTGGGCCGTAAGAGGCCCCTCCCGGAGTCTGTACACCCCCAGTGAGCGCGAGTACAGAATTTGTGATGTGATATAGCCCGAGGGGCTAATGTTGTTCCATGTTGTTGCCCGAGGGGTTGATACGAGTGATTGAGAGATAGCCCGAGGGGCTGGTTCTGTTAGTATTTTTGCCCGAGGGGCTGTTTTGTGTTTTCTATATTTTATACTAGCTTTCATTCACTCGTTGTTTTAAAAATGGTTTTACTGAATTAAGAAGTTTTTATAAGTTCTTATTGTTTACTGTATTGTGCGGGTTTTACACTGCCTCTCTGTAGCATTTTGCTGTGTATTTACGTGTTTTCTTATCGCTCAGCTGCCTTTACTTTTATTACTTACTGAGTTGGCGTACTCACATTACTCCCTGCACCTCTGTGTGCAGATTTAGGAGTCCTAGGTCACGCTAGCAAGGGTTGATTTGCTTCCAGCAGGCTGTTTGGAGTTGACTAGGTAGCTGCTCGACGTTCGCAGCCCAGTGCTTCTCCTTCCTACTTTTATTTTGTTGTCCTAGTTTCGTAATAGACTATGTTGTCTTTTTCATACTCTTAGACGGATTTTAGATGCTCATGATTGGTGACACCCCGATGTCGGGCTGTGTTTTGTTTCTGTAGTTGATTTATTTCACTTTGTTTTGGGATTAACCATTATTAATGACTTGATTATAAATCATTATATCTGTTAATTAAACTTGGGGTTTGTGTCGGCTGGCCTTGTCTTCACGAGAGGCGCCATCACGATCGAGTCTGGGTTTAGGGTCGTGATACCTATACACTATATGAAACTATATTACCCTTCCTACTCAAGTGTTACTATAACTACATTTTATATACCCTATTACCATTTATGTATATTTTAAGGGAATCAATGATAATAATTGGTGTCTTAAAATCACTCTAACGTATCTTCCACTCCCCCCCCCCATGTTTCTCTCTCCATATCCCACCCCCCTCCCCACGTATCTGTTCAATTTTCATTCAACAAAATTGGTTTCATATAATGCAACAAGTTGTGGGATGTTATTTTAGTCTCTTGCTGATTATTATCACGAACTGTTTGAACGAACAACCGTTAGATGTTCTGGGCAGGCTTTTGTACTGTTTGATTTTGGCGTATTTCATCTCCATATTGTGTCTTTGTAACGACCCGACTGGTTGTTTCACTTTTTAGAACCCCGTTCCCCTAAATGAGACTTCCCGCGCTTGCTTTAATTAATTTACGACCTGCAGGGATGGTTGGTTCGGGATTTGGAAGAGTTTGGGTTGATATAGGCACACTTGTTTCCTTAAGATTTTCTTAAAAGGCTAAGTTTGACTTTGGTCAACATTCATAGTAAACGGACCCGGACTCATATTTTGACGGTCCCGGAGGGTCCGTAGGAAAATATAGGACCTGGGCGTATGCCCGAAATCGAATTCCGAGGTCCCTAGCCCGAGTAATGAATTTTTGTTAGAAATTGTTAAACTGAAATTTCCAAGGATTTAAAGAATTTAACAATGTTTGATCATGATGGTATCGGGCCCGTATGTTGGTTCCGGAGCCCGGTACAGGTCCAATATAATATTTAAGTCTTGTTTGTGAAGTTTGGTGAGAAACGGGACTGATTTGACGTGATTCGGACGTCCGGTTGTAAAAATAGTAATTTGAGTGTTCTTAAGGATTTCATGCATTATGGAGTTGAATTCGTAGTTTTAAATGTTATTTCGGCGATTTTGATCACTCGAGCAAGTTTGTACAAGGTTGTTGGACTTGTGTGGTGTTCGGAGTGGAGCCCCGAGGGCTCGGGTGAGTTTCTGGCATAGGTTGGGGGCGAAAAACACCCCAGTTTTTTGGTGTTTCTGTGAGAAGTTGCAGGTCTCGCAAATGCGAGGAATTTGTTCGCAGTTGCGACCTTGCATTTGCGAGGAAACCATCACAATTGCGATGAAGGCAGGAGGTGGGCAGCGTCGCATTTGCGACAATTGCATCGCATTTGCAAACCCTGCAGGGTCCGCATTTGCAACCCCCGGATCGCATTTGCGATGAAAGCAGGAAGAGGGGCCAGATCGCAATTGCGAAGATTTTGTCACAATTGCGAGTTCGCATTTGCGAACCTGATGTCGCAAATGCGACATCAGAGGCCTAGACACAACTTTTAAAAATGGGACTTAGGCCATTTATTTCATTCTATCTCTACACTTGGGCGATTTGGGAGCTTTTAAAGGGGGGATTTCAACATAGCATTGTGAGGTAAGTTATTTCTACTTAATGTGAGTTTAATACTTGGGTTTTGGGTAGATTAACACACAAAAGTTAGTGAAAATCATGGGATTAGAGCAAAACCTAGGGTTTTGATAAAACTTAGATTTTAACACGAAATTTGTTATGGAATGAAGTAGAAATCATATATTATTGATCCTTAGGTTATAGAGAACAACTTTCTTCGAAAAATTTCGGAATCCGGACACGTGGGCCCGGGGTCGGATTTTAGGAAACTTATGATTAAGGTTGGGAAATTACTTTAGTAATTAAAATGCAAACTCTTGAGCTTGTATTGACTAGTACCTACCTCGTTTAATTAGTTTTGGATCGTTCGGCTCCAAATTGAGGGTTTGAGCACGTTCTTGATATTGGAAGTACACTTTGGAGCGAGGTGAGTCTCCTACCTAACCTTGCAAGAGGGAATTGTCCCCATAGGTGTAATAATTGAATAATTTGCCACTAAATGCGGGGGCTAAGTACGCGCTAGGTGACGAGAGTCCGTGCGTAGCCACTAATATGCTTAAGTCCGGGTAGTCTAGGACCCAAAAGCATGCTTTACGTGATATTCTTGTGTCTTTATGGTTAATTTGGATTGCTTAAACCATGTTGAATGTGACAAAAAAAATTACTACGAGAAACCTCACTTTCTTGATCTTTTAAAAGAGAAGTTGACATTTCTGTGAGTAATAGCTCCCATGATATATTCTTGTTGCCTGTTTGTTGTGTTTAATTATATTTGACCGCGTCGCATGTATGATTCACGAGCGGGGTAATAGATGCATCTATGGTTCGCTCCGTTCGACCCTCCGGCAGTGCACACTTTACTTTTATGTTGGATCGGGCCGTACGACCTCGGCACTACTTGAGTGTGCTTCTTGCTCGGTATATTGTTGTGGACTGAACATGTTTATATGCCCTGAAATGTAAATGGCTAATCGTGATATTATCTAGGAAAAGACCTGTTACTTCTTGCTATAAGTTGTTAATCATTTGTGCTATCCATGCTTAGTATAACGCTTTCTCATATTATTTGACCCTAGTAAGTGTCAAGTCGACCTCTCGTCTCTACTTCTTCGAGATTAGGCAGGATACTTATTGGGTACATATTGTTTATGTACTCATACTACACTTCTGTACTTAATTGTACAGGATCTGAGGTAGGTACATCTGGTTACCAGGCTGGTGCATACATTTGATCCGGCCCGAGATTCCACGGTGAGCTGCTCCTTCCCACGCCGTTCAGCAGTCCGATGGAGTCTTTCTTTACTTTTGACTGTCTATTCTATTTCAGACAGTAGGATAGATTTATTCTTGTCACGACCCGAATTTCCCACCCTCATGAGTCGTGATGGCACCTACTAGTGAAAGCTAGGCAAGCCAAACAACTGAATTTAATTACCTTGATTCCATTTTAAATACGTTAGCCATTAAGAACCAACAGTTAATGAACAAAATAATTTAATAGGCGGAAGACTAAATTTCAAGTTGTAATAGTGCTACCAATATCAATCCATAACAACCTACCCAAACTGGTATCACAACTTCACAGACTGTCTAAGAGTACTACAAATAAAGGTCTGAAAGAAATAACAAAATATTTTCTCTGGGATTACATAAAAGAAACAGGAATAATAGATAGAGGGAGACGCCAAGGCCTGCAGACGCCTGCAGGACTACCTCGGGTCGCCTGATGACAAGGAGCAGAAATCTCACTGCGGTCCGAAATCTACAGCACTGGGATTTGCACAAAAGAGTGCAGAGTGTAGTATCAGCACAACCGACCCCATGTGCAGGTAAGTGCCTAGCCTAACCTCGGCGAAGTAGTGACGAGGCTAGGACCAGACTACCAAACAAACCTGTGCAGATAAATAATGTACAGCGGAAAAATAAAAGCAGAAATATACAGTCAAGGTTGGGAGGGGGAAACATGCTGTGGGGAAATATCAGGTGGCAACAAGAAGACAGCAGGTAAATATAGGGAACACTACAATTCAACTATCAACAAGAATCAGAAATCAAACAAGTGCACGACATCACCCTTCGTACTTTTACTCTCATCCTTACCATAAAAATCAATATAAACTGCATGGCATCACCCTTCGTGCTTTTACTCTCATCCTCACCATAAAATCAATATAATCAGCACGGAATGGTACATCGTGCGGCACGGCATCACCCTTCATGCTATACACTCTTCCTCACAAAAATCAAACACGGCATCACCCTTCGTGCTTTAACACTCTCTCACCAAAGCAATGCACGGCATCACCCTTCGTGCTTTACACTCTTCCTCACCCAAACAACAAACACAAACAATAAGGTCAAGGAATAAATGAATCATAATAAAATCCCGGCAAGGGAACAATATCAAGACAACAACATCCAAGCAAGGGAACAATATTCAAAAACAACAACGTCCCGGCAAGGGAACAATACCATAATCCTCTTCTTTTTTTCACATTTACTTCACAACTTGATTCACAATTTGAGCCAATACTCAATAAGGTTCAATTACCAATTATTCGTTCACAATTCACCTCACAACTTGAGCCAACGCTCCTAAATGTTCAAATATCACCATTATTTCCACAAACTTTGCCCAACAATAGAAAGCATCACATAAAGGCATGAACAATACAAACGGAGTCATTCTAATAATAATACAAGACTCACAGGCATGCTTGACATCAACATATAGATACTCGTCACCATGCCTATACGTCGTACTCGACAAATATCACATAACAAATAGGACACAACTCCTAATCCCTCAAGCTAAGGTTAGGCCAAACACTTACCTAGATGCCACGAGCACAATTCAAGTCTTAACTATCGCTTTACCTCTTGATTCCACCACCAATTCGTCACAAGTTACTTAATTATATCAATAAATGCTAAATGAATCAATTCTAATGCATGGAAATAAGTTTTCTAAAGTTTTTCCCAAAAAGTCAAAAATCGACCCCGGCCCACATGGTCAAAACCCTAGGTTCGAACCAAAACCCGACTACCCATTCACCCACGAACTCAAATATACAATTTGTTTTGAAATCGGACCTCAAATCGAGGTCCAAATCCCCAAAATTTGAAAAACCTAGGTTTTACCCAAAAGGCCCAATTTCCCCCATGAAAACCTTTGATTTTGAGTTGAAATCATGTGAAAAGATGTTAAATATTGAAGAAAGCGAGTTAGAAATAACTTACAATCGATTGGGAGAAGAAATTGCCTTTGAAAAATCGCCCTAGAGTGTTTTGGTTTTGAAAGAGTGCGAAAAAATGGTTGAAATGCGTCTAAGTTATGAATTTACAGGTCTCTGATGTCGCAATTGCGACCCTTCAAAATACTGGGACTTTCGCATTTGCGGAAAAAATGTTGTATGCGACCAAGTCAATTATCCGGCCTTCTTCCCCATTTGCGATAGGCCTGTCGCATTTGCGAACACCGCATTTGCGATACTTGTGTCGCATTTGTGACTTCAGGCATAAACTGAACACTTCACATTTGCGAAGTGTATCTCGCAAATGAGAGATAAGGCTGGCCCGGGGTTCTTCGCATTTGCGACGAATTTCTCGCATTTGCGAACCCTGCTTGCATCGCAATTGCGATGCCTGATCTCGCAAATGCGAGATTAGAGGCCTGCTATACACCTGCAATACACCAGCAATTTTCCTAAGTCCAATTTCACTCTGTGGCCTATCCAAAACTCACCCGAGCCCTCGGGGCTCCAAACCAAACATGCACACTACCCCAAAAACATCATACGGACTCGCTCGTGCATTCAAATTACCAAAATAACATCTACAACTATGAATTTAGCATCAAAATCATGAAATTACTTAAGAACATCAAATTTTCTAACTTTCTCAAATAAGGTCCGATTCACGTCATTTCAAGTCCGTTTCTTACCAAACTTCACAGTCTCGACTTAAACCACATATAAGACCTGTACCGGGCTCCGAAACCAATATACGGGCCCGATACCATCAAATTTTAAACACATTTCATTTTCAAAAACTCATGTATTTTTCAGAAAATAATTTTCTTTAAAAATTCATTTCTCGGCCTTGGGACCTTGGAATCCAATTCCGGGCATACGCCCAAGTCCCATATTTTCTTATGGACCTCCCGGGATTGTCGGAACACGAATCCGGGTCCGTTTGCTCAAAATAATGACCGAAGTCAACTAAAATTCATTTTAAAGGCAAAATTTATCATTTTCCACAGTTTTTCATATAATGGCTTTCCGGCTACGCGCCCGGACTACGCACGCAAATCGAGGTGAGGTAAAAAGGAGGTTTTTAGGCCTCCGAACACTGAATTAGTTTCTAAAACAAGTGATGACCTTTTGGGTCATCACATCCTCCACCATTAAAATAACTGTTCGTCCTCGAACGGACATAAGAAGGAAGTACCTGAGTCGGGGAAAAGATGGAGTTAACGGCTCTGCATATCGGACTCGGACTCTCAGGTCGATGCCTCAGCAGGCTGACCTCTCCACTGAACACGAACAGAAGGAAAACTCTTTGATCTCAACTGACGAACCTGCCGGTCTAAAATAGCTACTGGCTCTTCCTCGTAGGACAAGTCCTTGTCCAACTGGACAGTGCTGAAGTCTAACACGTGGGATGGGTCGCCGTGATACTTCCGAAGCATGGACACATGAAACACTGGATGCACGGCTGATAAGCTCAGCGGCAACGCAAGTCTGTAAGCCACCTCTCCCACTCGATCAAGAATCTCAAACGGGCCAATGAACCTAGGGCTAAGCTTGCCCTTCTTTCCAAATCTCATCACGCCCTTCATAGGCGACACTCAAAGCAATACCCGTTCACCGACCATGAATGCCAAGTCACGAACCTTACGGTCGGCATAACTCTTTTGCCTGGACTGAGTTGTACGAAGCCTATCCTGAATGATCCTGACCTTGTCCAAGGCATCCTGTACCAGATCCGTACCCAACAAACGAGCCTCTCCCGACTCAAACCATCCAACCGGAGACCGACACCGCCTACCATATAGAGCCTCATAAGGAGCCATCTGGATGCTCGACTGGTAGCTGTTGTTGTAGGCAAACTCTGATAAAGGCAAGAACTGATCCCACGAGCCTCCAAAGTCAATGACACAAGCTCGGAGCATATCCTCCAAAATTTGAATAGTCCGCTCGGACTGCCCGTCCGTCTGAGGATGAAACGCTGTGCTCAACTCAACCCGTGTGCCCAACTCACGCTGAACTGCTCTCCAGAAATCTGAGGTAAACTGCGTACCTCGGTCCGAAATGATAGACACGGGCACACCATGAAGACGGACAATCTCCCGGATATAGATCTTAGCTAACTTCTCGGAAGAATAGGAGACTGCCACAGGAATGAAATGTGCTGACTTGGTTAGCCTATCAACAATAACCCACACTGCACCGAACTTCCTCTGAGTCCGTGGGAGCCCAACAACGAAGTCCATAGTGATTCGCTCCCACTTCCACTCAGGAATCTCAATCTTCTGGAACAGACCACCAGGTCTCTGATGCTCGTACTTAACCTGCTGACAATTCAAACACCGAGCCAAATACGCAACAATGTCCTTCTTCATTCTCCTCCACCAATAATGCTGCCGTAAATCCTGGTACATCTTCGCGGCGCCCGGATGAATAGAGTACCGGGAACTATGGGCCTCCTCTAGAATCAACTCCCGAAGTCCATCCACATTAGGCGCACAAATGCGACCCTGCATCCTTAAAACTCCATCATCTCCCAATGTAACCTGCTTGGCACCTTCGTGCAGCACCGTGTCTCTGAGGACACACAAACGAGGATCATCATATTACCGATCTCGGATACGCTCCAACAAAGAAGAGCGAGCAACTGTGCAAGCTAATATACGGTTGGGCTCAGAAACATCCAACCTCACGAACTGATTGGCCAAAGCCTGAACATCCAAAGCAAGCATCGGCCACCACATTGGCCTTTCCCGGATGATATAAGATGGTGATATCATAGTCTTTTAACAGCTCCAACCACCTTCTCTGCCTCAAATTTAGCTCCTTCTGCTTGAACAAGTATTGCAAACTCTTGTGGTTCGTGAACACCTCACATGCCACGCCATACAGATAATGCCTCCAAATCTTCAGCGCGTGAACTATGGCTGCTAACTCCAAATCATGGACTGGATAGTTCTTCTCATGAATCTTCAACTAACGTGAAGCATAAGCAATGACCTTTCCATTCTGCATCAACACCGCACCAAGCCCAACACGAGATGCATCACAATAAACTGTATATGGGCCTGAACCTGTGGGCAAAACCAACACTGGCGTCGTAGTCAAAGTTGCCTTGAGCTTCTGGAAGCTCGCCTCGCACTCATCCGACCACCTAAACTAGCACCCTTCTGGGTCAACCTGGTCATTGGGGCTGCAATAGATGAAAACCCCTCCACGAACCGACGATAATAGCTTGCCAAACCCAAGAAACTTTGGATCTCTGTAGTTGATGCGGGTCTAGGCCAGTTCTTGACTGCCTCTATCTTCTTCGGATCTACCTGAATACCCTCTGCTGATACAACATGACCCAAGAATGCAACCAAACTCAACCAGAACTCACACTTTGAAAACTTAGCATACAACTGACTATCTCTCAAAGTCTGAAGAATCACTCTCAGATGCTGCTCATGCTCCTCCCGACTACGGGAATAAATCAAAATATCGTCAATGAAGACTATCACGAACGAATCCAAGTAAGGCCTGAACACTCGGTTCATCAAATCCATAAAAGCTGCTGTGGCATTTGTCAACCCGGACGACACCACCAAGAACTCATAATGCCCGTACCCAGTGCGGAAAGCTGTCTTAGGGACATCGGATGCCCTAATCCTCAACTGATGGTAGCCAGATCTCAAGTCAATCTTCGAAAATACCTTGGCACCCTGAAGCTGATCAAACAAATCATCAATCCTCGGCAATGGATACTTATTCTTGATTGTTACCTTGTTCAACTGCCGGTAATCTATACACATTCGCATCGATCTGTCCTTCTTCTTAACAAACGACACTGGCGCACTCCAAGGCGAGACACTAGGTCTAATGAAGCCTTTCTCAAGCAAGTCGTGCAACTGCTCCTTCAACTCTTTCAACTCAGGCAGGGCCATACGATACGGCGGGATAAAATGGGCTGAGTGCCCGGAGCTAAATCAATGCAGAAGTCAATATCCCTATCGGGTGGCATACCCGGCAAGTCTGAAGGAAATACCTCAGGAAACTCACGAACAACAGGCACAGAATCAATAGAAGGAAGCTCGGCACTCAAATCACGAACATATGCCAAATAGGTCAAACACCCCTTCTCGACCATGCGTCGAGCCTTCATATATGAGATAACACTACGGGTAGGATGACCAGGAGTCCCTCTCCGCTCTAAACGAGGCAACCTCGACAAGGCTAAGGTCACACAGTCTTGGCATGACAATCTAAGATAGCGTGGTAAGGTGATAACCAATCCATCCCCAATATGACATCAAAATCAACCATGTCCTAAAGTAACAAATCTACTCGAGTCGCAAGACCCCCAATCACAACTACACAAGAACGAGGAACACGATCTACCATAATAGAATCACCCACCGGTGTAGACACATAAACAGGAGCACTCAAAGAATCACTGTGATAACTGCATCGGAAGCCTCAGCCTCAGGTCTGGCTGGAAGAGCATCACATCTGGGCTGGGCCCCACCACTCTGAACTATATCTCTGGGATGGCCTGCTGCTGGCTGGCCTCCACCTCTAGCGGTCGGACATCCACCTCTAATACCTCTACATCCACCTTTAGCTGGCTGGGCGGGCTGACGAGTCCCCCAATGAACCTCCTCACACTCTCTCTCTCTCAGTGGAATGTATAAGAAGAGCATGACGGGTAGAGTCAATAAATCTGGTTTCGTACTGAGTAACAGTCATAGAACCCCGGTGGAGACGCTTAAACTGCCTCCGATAGATCTCTCTCTGAGTGATACGAAGAAACTTCTCCAGAAATAGCTGAGAAAACTGGTCCCAAGTCAAAGCTGGTGACCCAAATGGTCTAGCCAAACAACAATCCCTCCACCAAGTCTTGGCGGATCCAGATAAGCGAAAAGTAGCAGAGTCGACCCCATTGGTCTCCACTATCCCCATGTTCCTGAGAACCTCATGACAGCTGTCTAAATAATCCTGGGGATCCTTAGAAGATGCACCGCTGAAAGTGGTAGTGATGAGCTTGGTGAAACATATCCAACTTCCACAAAGCCTCCGAAGACGTAGCTGATCTAACACCGGTCCGTGCTGCTGCTCTGCTGAAGAAGCGGTACGTCACCTCGCCATTCGCGAAGGAACTAGAGTGGAAGTTCAACTAGTATTGAGAATTCAAGTCGCACGACAGGAAAGAATGGATGTGAAGTTTTTTCCTAACTCTGTAGCCTCTGGGGATAATTACAGACGTCTCCGTACCGATCCCTCAGACTCTACTAAGCTTGTCTGTGAATTGTGAGACCTATGTAACCTAGAGCTCTGGTACCAACTTGTCACGATAAAAATTTCCCACCCTCGGGAGTCGTGATGGCGCCTACTAGTGAAAGATAGGCAAGCCAAACAACTGAATTTAATTACCTTGATTCCATTTTAAATCCGTTAACCATTAAGAACCAACAGTTAATGAACAACATAATTTAATAGGCGGAAAACTAAATTTCAAGTTGTAATAGTACTACCAATATCAATCCATAACAACCTACCCAAACTGGTGTCACAACTTCACAGACTGTCTAAGAGTACTACAAATAAAGGTCTAAAAGAAATAACAAAATACTGTCTCTGGGATTACATAAAAGAAACAGGAATAATAGATAGAGGGAGACGCCAAGGCCTGCGGATGCCTGCAGGACTACCTCGGGTCGCCTGATGACAAGGAGCATAAATCTCACTGCGGTCCGAAATCTACAGCACTGGGATCTGCACAAAAGATTGCAGAGTGTAGTATCAGCACAACCGACCCCATGTGCTGGTAAGTGCCTAGCCTAACCTCGGCGAAGTAGTGATGAGGCTAGGACCAGACTATAAAACAAACCTGTGCAGATAAATAATGTACAGCGGAAAAATAAAAGCAGAAATATACAGTCAAGGATGGGAGGGGGAAACATGCTGCGGGGAAATATCAGGTGGCAACAGGAAGACAGCAGGTAAATATAGGGAACATTACAATTCAACTATCAAAAAGAATCAGAAATCAAACAAGTGCACGGCATCACCCTTCGTACTTTTACTCTCATCCTCACCATAAAAATCAATATAAACTGCACGGCATCACCCTTCGTGCTTTTACTCTCATCCTCACCATAAAATCAAAATAATCGGCACGGAATGGACATCGTGCAGCACGGCATCACCCTTCGTGCTTTACACTCTTCCTCACAAAAATCATACACGGCATCACCCTTCGTGCTTTAACACTCTCTCACCAAAGCAATGCACGGCATCACCCTTCGTGCTTTACACTCTTCCTCACCCAAATAACAAACATAAACAATAAGGGAAAGGAATAAATGAATCATAATAAAATCCCGGCAAGGGAACAATATCAAGACAACAACATCCCGGCAAGAGAACAATATTCAAAAACAACAACGTCCCGGCAAGGGAACAATACCATAATCCTCTTCTATTTTTCACATTAACTTCACAACTTGATTCACAATTTGAGCCAATACTCTATTAGGTTAAATTACCAGTTATTCTTCCACAATTCACCTCATAACTTGAGCCAATGCTCCTAAATGTTCAAATATCACCATTATTTCCACAAACTTTGCCCAACAATAGAAAGCATCACATAAAGGCATGAACAATACAAACGGAGTCATTTTAATAATAATACAAGACTCACGGGCATGCTTGACACCAATGTATAGATACTCGTCACCATGCCTATACGTCGTACTCGACAAATATCACATAACAAATAGGACACAAATCCTAATCACTCAAGCTAAGGTTAGGCCAAACACTTACCTCGATGCCACGATCACAATTCAAGTCTCAACTATCGCTTTACCTCTTGATTCCACCACCAATTCGCTTGTATCTAGTCACAAGTTACTTAACTATATCAATAAATGCTAAATGAATCAATTCTAATGCATGGAAATAAGTTTTCTAAAGTTTTTCCCAAAAAATTAAAAATCGACCCCGGCCCACATGGTCAAAACCCGAGGTTCGAACCAAAACCCGACTACCCGTTCGCCCACGAACTCAAATATACAATTTATTTTGAAATAGGACCTCAAATCGAGGTCCAAATCCCCAAAATTTGAAAAACCTAGGTTCTACCCAAAACCAATTTCCCCCATGAAAACCTTTGATTTTGAGTTGAAATCATGTAAAAAGATGTTAAAGATTGAAGAAACCGAGTTAGAAATAACTTACAGTAGATTGGGAGAAGAAATTGCCTTTGAAAAATTGCCCTAGAGTGTTTTGGTTTTGAAAGAGTGTGAAAAAACTGTTGAAATGTGTATAAGTTATGAATTTACAGGTCTCTGATGTCGCAATTGCGACCAGGGTTCGCAACTGCGAACCCTTCAGAATACTGGGACTTTCGCATTTACGAACAAAATGTCGCATTTGCGACCAAGTCAATTATCCGGCCTTCTTCGCATTTGCGATAGGCTGTCGCATTTGCGAACACCGCATTTGCGATACTTGTGTCGCATTTGCGACTTCAGGCATAAACTGAACACTTCGCATTTGCGAAGTGTATCTCGCAAATGCGAGATAAGGCTGGCCCGGGGTTCTTCGCATTTCCGACGAATTTCTCACATTTGCGAACCCTGCTTGCATCGCAATTGCGATGCCTGATCTTGCAAATGCGAGATCAGAGGCCTGCTACACACCTACAACACACCAGCAATTTTCCTAAGTCCAATTTCACTCTGTGGCCTATCCAAAACTTACCTGAGCCTCGGGGCTCCAAACCAAACATGCACACTAACCCAAAAATATCATACGGACTCGCTCGTGCATTCATATCACCAAAATAACATCTACAACTATGAATTTAGCATCAAAAACATGGAATCAATTAAGAACATCAAATTTTCTAACTTTCTCAAATAAGGTCTGATTCACGTCATTTCAAGTCCGTTTCTTACCAAACTTCACAGTCTCGACTTAAATCACATATAAGACCTGTACCGGGCTCCGGAACCAAAATACGGGCCCGATACCATCAAATTTCAAACACATTTCATTTTTAAAAACTCATGTATTTTTCAGAAAACAATTTTCTTTAAAAATTTATTTCTCGGGCTGGAGACCTCAGAATCCGATTCCGGGCATACGCCCAAGTCCCATATTTTCTTACGGACCTCTCGGGATCGTCGAAATACGGATCCGGGCTCAAAATGTTGACCGAAGTCAACTTAAATTCATTTTAATGGCAAAATTCATCATTTTCCACAGTTTTTCATATAATGGCTTTCCGGTTACGCGCCCGGACTGCGCACGTAAATCGAGATGAGGTAAAAAGGAGGTTTTTAGACCTCGGAACACTGAATTGGTTTCTAAAACAAGTGATGACCTTTTGGGTCATCACAATTCTTTTGTATATTCTACTAGATGCCCACATACTTGTGACACTAGGTCTTGGCACACACATTTAGTAGACTATTTCGTGTTGGGATTGTATAACTATTATGGTACGATGTTAATTATCGCTTGTTTTAAATTCAAACTTAGAGGTTTTGGTAACTATTCTTGTAAAAAGTAAAACAGGAACTTATTAATATTCCAGTGTTGGCTTGCCTGACAACGGTGTTGGGCGCCAGCACGACCTGAGGTGAAATTGGGTCGTGACAGTCTTGGTCTATTCGTTTTTGCTATTGAATTTTAACTTCAGTATTTGTTGCAAATTACTGGTATCCATTTTGACCCATAAATACATGCAATCAATCTTAAGAGTCTTGTGGTGTTACGCTATTCATCTTTTCAATTGTGTGTTTGGCCTTCTGTTTTGGGGACTAAATCAAGCTTGAGTAGTCTTTTGCAGTCTACAAGTGTTAATATTGACCTATCAATGTATAATTGAAAAAAGTATTTGAAGTTAAGACCAATGAGCAATGAGCAATTGAAAAAAATATTATACCACGTTTCTCTCTCCACATCCCAATTCTAATTTCAGTAATGTAAAACAAAGGAAAAGAGAGCAACAATTCCACCATTGACAGCCATTAAAAAGCTTTGAAGCTTTAAATTCGAATTTTGGTTTTCAAAAGCCATTATTTGTTTGGATCGGGTGTTGTTGCAAACAATTAGAAATATGGTTTGGAGTTTATATCTTAGTTTTGAGGGTGTTTTAGAGAAGATTAGACTTGATTTTGGCTGAATTGAAACTCGAAGAAGAAGAAGAAGACATGATTTATATTATATTTACGAAAATTATATTATGTTGTTTATATATATACTATATTGTATATATTATATATATATATATATATATATATATATATATATATATTATTTTACTATTGTATGAAAGTTGAACAATATTATATAAAAATTATATTTAAGTTGTATGATATTGTAGTTGTATATAACTGAGTAGAAATAATGTAAGAAAATTGTAGATTACTTGTAGATAAATTGTATAGTATATAATTAGTTGTATGAAATTTGTTTTTACCATGTATAAATCAAATACAAAATATACAAAAGACATATTGCATAAATTTTGTATAAAATTTGTATTTAAGTTGTACGATATTGTAGTTGTATATAATTGAGTAGAAATAATGTATGAAAATTGTAGATAAGTTGTAGATAAGTTGTATAATATATAAGTAGTTGTATGAAATTTATTTCTATTGTGTATAAATCAAATACAAAATATACAAATTATGGGAACAATAAAATTACAGATAGTTTTGGTTCTGTAATCACCTATCTACTCCAGCCCCCCACCCCCCCCCCCCCCCCTTCCCCCCCAAAAACAACGTTCTCTTTCAGGCCTTTCAACCAATTGATACAACCCTAGAGAGCCGCTTATGCTAAAACTCGAGCAGTTTCTTGAAAACTCGCGCATCAATTTTGCCCAAGCCATAGGGATGTGGGGTTGTCTCGACACATCGCGTTTTGAAAAACAATGCAACTAAACATCAATCAAAAGAAATCTTTGTTTGAAGTGTTTTCTGTAACTCAAAAAGAAAAAAGAAAAAAAAGATGAAGCATACTTGTTGTGATAATTTCCAAATAATTGGGGGTGCTAATTTTTCATCCAAAAATGCAGTTAATTTTGAAGGACAACTTGATATATAGAACTTCAAACAACTGGCTGATGGCTTTGTTTTCTTAGTACTGCCTAATATCCACTAAGCTGGATTCATTAATTCTACGACAAATAGTTAGTTCTTTTTTATTTGGTAAGATATATTATTGAAAACTTTTTAATTAGTAAACTTTCTCACTGTATGGGTCAGAATCTGACCTTACGGTAATTAACGGAGTTAATCTCGTCTTGAGCTAATCCATAATTAATAAGTGGTATGGCCACTCATTTATAAAGAGGATTCGACTCTTGTCCGATTGAATCTACGAGGGCACGGCCCATTCATTCCCCCATGGGGACGGAACCTCAGCGTGGCCACGGCCATTTATTGCCAGCTCACGAAGCTCACATCTATAAATACTAAGAGTGGAAGCCCTAGAAAGGGGGCTGCTTCTTTACCACTATTGACGAGAGAGAGAGAGAGAGAGAGAAAAAAACATACCCATCTTATGGGAAGTGAAAACATCATTGTAAGGCTCTGAACCTCGTCATGGAGAGGCAGACCAAACCAATATTATCAATAAAGGTTTCTAATGTTTCTCCCTAATCCTGAGTATTAATTTTTTGTTTCCTTCATTTGGTCCAACGGATTATTACGGTTTGCTATGATTTTTCCGTATTTTATTTATATTGTTTTATACTCATAAGATATGTGATAACTTTTGAGTAAACAATTTGCGCCGTCTGTGGGGATTTCCATTAGCAAAATCGCGCTAGGTTCTTTCCATGGACCAAAAGGAAAGAAACGCCGGAAAAAGAAGAACAACCCCCGCATAAACAAGCCAAAGCGGCATATCAGGCAGATGTGGAACATCGAGAAGACTCAAATCAAGATCTAAGTCCTCTCTCTCTCTCCGCATCTCAGATAGTGCCAAACAAAAAGAAAGAAGCCCCCCCCCCCCCCCAAGGGAAGGTCTCTGTAAGGCATCTCCCGCCATCCCTGATACGAGCTCCGGCCAGAAACCGGCACCGGAGATATCTCGAGCCGAGAGTCGCCTCAAGACAGCCTATAAACCCCTGGTTGGGAAGACAACGGATGAGCCGCTCAAGGTCTCAGAATCCCAAAACGAGTTCCAACACTCGATACCCACAATATGGGACTCAGGCCATGTGTCTTCGCCAAAAAGTTCAAACTACGGTTGAACCATGACTCAGGCTATGTGGCCTTCATCATTAAAATCGACAAAGTTCAACTACGGTTGAACCATGACTCAGGCTATGTGCCTTCATCATCAAAATCGACATAGTTCAACTACGGTTGAACCAAGAAAGGCTACGCGCCTTCACCAAAAAGTTCAAACTACGGTTGAACCAAGACAAGCTATGCGCCTTTCACTAAACAATTCAACTACGGTTGAACTGGGACTCAGGCCATGTGCCTTCGCCAAAAAAGTTCAACTACGGGTCGAACCATGACTCAGGCTATGTGCCTTCATCATCAAAATCGACAAAAGTTCAACTACGGTTGAACCAAGAAAAGGCTATGTGCCTTCACCGAAAAAAAAATTCAACTACGGTGAACCAGAAACAGGCTATGCGCCTTCACCATCAAGTTCCACTACGGTTGAACGGGACTCAGGCTATGCGCCTTCACCAAAGAGTTCAACTACGTAGAACCAAGACAGGCTATGCGCCTTCCACCAAAAAATTATCAACTACGGTTTGAACCAAGACAGGCTATGCGCCTTCACCAACAAGTTTCAAACTACGCTTGAACTGGGACTCAGGCCATGTGCCTTCGCCAAAAAGTTCAACTACGGTTGAACCATGACTCAGGCTATGTGACTTCATCATCAAAATCGACAAAGTTCAACTACGGTTTGTACCAAGAAAGGCTATGCCGCCTTCACCAAAGAGTTCAACTACGGTTGGAAACCAAGACAGGGCTATGCGCATCTCTCTCTTG
>NW_017677197.1:0-24386 GCF_001879085.1 Nicotiana attenuata
TAGTTTTTTCAAAGTTGAAGTGTTGGTCAAGTTTTTGAAGTAAAAAAAAAGNGTTTTTGAGGAGAAGCAGAAGTGTAAAAAAATAGCGTTTTTTTCAAAAGCATTTCCGCAGCCCAATCAGACCTTAACCACTCACCCCGTCCTGGATATTACCTCCGTTCTTGAAAAGTCTCCATCGGCATACTCCGCCGACTGACCTCGAACTACATATGGCCTGATTCTTGTAAAACCAGGGATATGTAGGCAGCCCAGAAGCCAGGGCGAGGCCTAAACCTCTTCAAACCGTTCCGCTCGGTCAAAATTGGCCATCATATCTTTACCCGACAACTCTTTCATCCTTCCCGGGTAAAGAGGGGCAGCTGTTGATACCCAATTTTTCGCTATATATTTTCAATATGCAAAATACTTTCAAAATAGCATATGTATACATATATAAGTGTGTCCAAATATTTTATCATTTTTCCTTATTTTTTAAAGATTTTTAAACCAATTTATCCCCCTATTTTATTCATAAAAAACCCAATAATATTTCCAAAATTGTCATTTTGGTCATTCATTTATTGGATTCTCATATTTATACTAAAATATGGCTAAGGATATTTTTTGCATATTTTTAACCAATTTATTTAGTATTTTTAAAAGCTAAATTGCTATATAAATTGCAATATAGCCTCTTTTAGGTTTTAACAACGTTTATATCTATAAAAATCGAGTCCATGTGTATTTTTCATTTGATATGTACTATAAATCATTTTTAGCTTTCTTTAATTTATTTACAGAATTAAAATTTTATTATTTTTCTATAAATCAAAATAGGAAAATTGGCTATTAATGTTAGCCCCATTTTATTTCGATTATAGCCAATTAACCCCAAATTTTGATCCCAAATACCTGACCAATTCCCATCAAACCGACCCAAACCCATTTTAAATAACCCACCGGACTCCATTTAATCCCAGCCGTGATCGTTTAGTCACGGTCCCATTATCCTTTCCCTAATTACACCAAGACACCCCAAACCCTTTTCATTTTTCATAATCCTCCGTCTCTGAAACCCCTCCTCTCCCAAAATTCTCTTACAACCCCATCAAAACCCTAGCCGCCGTCCACCCTAATGCCGCCTCTACATCCATGGCCTTCCAAGGTCATCGGAGACCTGTACATCCTCTCATCGGCTTCTACGTGTCGTTTCTGTGGTCTCCATGACCAGATCCTGAAGGGGTTTTCGTCCAGTCTTTGCTCGACGGACTATTCTCCGGTCGTCTCTTGCCTTTCTGCACGGCCAAGCCGATGGCCCATTCGAGTCGAGACTTGTGACTCTCCTGCTTAGCAGTCGATGGTTTTCAAGGTCTTTCGTATCTTTGGCGGTTCTTCTAAAACCCTCAATCTCTAAGGTTCTTTTGATTTCTTTCATGATCTATGTTTGCTTTGAACTTCTAAGATTTTTCTCGAAGTTTCTTTTAAAACTCTCGTTTCAAAACTCTCATCTTTTTCGATTAGGGTTTTCTTGTTAAGTTATCTTCGAAACTTTTCTCTGATTTTCTGGACTTATTTTGCTATGTTTGCCTTATATCGTTCTTCTATGGGTTTGCATGTTAAAGCCCTAATTTCTTTTGACTGTTTATTAGACGAATGCTTGTTTGTTTGATTTCGTCTTGGTTCGCTTGTTTATCCTCTTTTAAAAAACTCCTATTGTTGAAAACCCTATGGGTCTTTGGGTCTGAGACCGTTCGTTTAAGTAATGATCCATTTTGAAGTTCTTTAATCTCGAAATCTCTTATTCTTGTGTGATTCTTCTGATTCTGGATTTCTATGCTTCTCTAAACTCGATTATGCTCGAAACCCTAAATTTTCAAAGGGGTTCCTTCACCTGCTACTAGGAGATCTTCGCATGCTTTGATATTCTATGTTTCTTCATACTGAATTCAATGTGACTGACCTACATGACTATCATGCTTCGAATAATTGCTGTCTGCTAACTTTGTGCTATTATTTCATGCTGTTTCTTTTTGCAATAGTTTGGCCTCACATGTCTAGTGTTTGTGCACTCTATTATGTGCTGAGTTTCCTTCTTTGATTGACCTTTAATTTTTGTGACTGACTTCAAACTTTTCCTTTGTGAAATTTCTGATTTCACTCGCTCGTTAAGGTTAATTGATTTCTTTTCCCTGTCTTGCCTTACTGAATTCTTTCCAAAATTAGTGTATTTTTGCACATAGACTCGATTGCCTAATTAATGTTCTACTACTTCTTTTATGGCAACTATCAGCCTGCTTACAAATTGATTTCTTTCCTTATTTTGAACCTGTCACTGCCCGTTAAGCAAGAGGTCCCTTAATTAAAGGCAATCACTTGTATAATTGATTCTGAATTGTGATTGTTTCCATGTTTGTAGCTTATTACTTCTCTTTTACTAGTTTTCAGAAAGCTATAAATACCCTATACTTCTTTCTTTCAAAAAAGAGACAAGGCATAAAGCACTTGAGTTCATTCACATACTCCACTAAATCTCTCTCTTTTCTATGTTACTACTTGTATTGCTGCTTTACCTAGCCGGCTGAAAGCCAAGGCTAGGCTGTGGAAAACTTGCTTATGTTTTCTCTGCATCTGCATTTTACTGGTATGTTCTAATTAAGCTTCTGCACCAACAACAGCATGCTTATTTACTGTCTCTCGCATCTTTGTTTGTCTGCTTTTTGTATTTAACCCAATACCATTATTAAGCATGCTGTAATTTCCCCTTTTTCTGTTAATGTATCATGACTTGCGGATCCTAAACCCTACGCCAATATGTTTAATACTTGTGGTTGGTTTGGGGCATGATAGCATTGGACATTGTTGTGCATGACCCAAACCTGATCCCCTGGGATCATAACCTCTATGTTTCCTCTAGATGTTGTGTATTCTGATTGGTTTATAGGCATGTCAGCACTTCCCATTGCTGTGCATGCCCAAAGCTAACCCATGCCGAAGTACATGGGCTCCTTGCAACGGATTCCTAACCCCTGACCCCTTTGTATAGAGTCATTAACTCTGTGAAATGCTAATGGCTGTCTCCCTATCACCCTTTCCCCTCTCCTTTATTCCCTCAGTTTTTTTTAAAACTTTGTTCCTGCACTTTCACTATCTTCTTAGAACTTAAGGTCTGCCCCCTTTATGTGAGCCTTGCCTTGGGACCAATGAGCTCCCTTTGAACTTGGACACATAAGGGCTGGCATTTCCACACTGCACTCATCTCTATTCTGGTTATGTAACTTGGGTGTGAGCACTGTCCGGGGTCCTCTTGAGACCCTTAGGGAACTTTGACACACTCAAGTCTGAGAAAGTCTTTGGATCAATGGCATTTGAGGTGGTTTGTTCCATAACTCAGAGAGGAAGTCAAGAATCAGGTTTCCTCTGGTTGTAACCTTTCTTTGTACTTTTCTGATGTAATTCATTACTGGGTCTGTAATAATTTCTGTAATAAACACTAGGGGTTGGCTAGTGAAAAGAGTTGGGAATTATGCATGCTTGAGGGTAGAAATCATGTCTATAGGATCTGTTGTTTTAGATTATGCATGTTTAATTCTGCATTTTAGATACCATGTTATTAGGATCTAAATGGTTAAAATCAGATATCATTAAAATCAGTACCCCTTCGTAGAAATCATGCCTATAGGTATTCCCAAAGTAAGTAAAAAAAATCTGGTTCATTTCTATTCACATTCAATGTTAGATATCATGTCCATAGGGTTTAAAATCAGCAATAGTAGATACCATCGCCTGCAGAATCTGAAACTAGTCCGTTTAAAAATCAGCTTATTCTGAATCAGTTTTAAATAATCTAATTTCCTTATTTAACGAGGTCTAGCAAGCATGCCTATAGGGTCTCAAACCATTCGTTTAAAAGTTGTTGTGCTTTGCCACACTTCTAAATCAGTAAGTAGATACTATGTTCCTAAAAGCTCACCCAAACAATTAGGCAAGCCTTAGGGTAATAACAATGAAATTGAACCCGCCTTTTGAAATTGCTACAACCAGCAGGCAGGCCTGATTCAGACTTCTTATCTGAGTTATGTATTAAGCTGGTCTGCTTTAACAATTGAACTCCCTTCGTCTTTAGTATTTTTAATCGGACCTTAAATGTATGTGCAAACCATGCTATTTATGTGTTTGTTTGAGGAGGTATCCATGAGCCTTTACTTGTTTACATGTTTCCCTTAACATGCAGTATTATTTGTTTTGTATGTCGCCTTAGATTTTTACCTTTTGAAACCAAAATCAGCCTAATATCCCTCCCCTTTAGAAATAGTAGTCCTAAATTCCTCCGGGACTGATAGGAATGGTACGGGTAATAGCATGCAATAGCGATCGAGACCAATCCGCTCTTTAATACCTTAACGGGGTGGGAAGGGTAGATATGGATATGATAACCGGTGCGCTAATACCACGTGTAGCCCCTATTTTGAGGAGTGATTACCGGGTATTGCATTGATGTGATCCATATTTTTAATAAACCTAGGACCCCCTTTCCCTTTATTTGCAAACTTCTTTTAAAACTTTCTTTTAATTGTTCTGTCCCTTATGTGTTTAAATCCCCCCTAATATTTGAGCCCATACTCGTCTATTTGCTAAAATTGCATAAATTCACGATCAACTGTCTGGCCAGGAACCACACTAGTGGATCCTGAGGGGTGCCTAACACCTTCCCCTTAGGATAATTTCAAGCCCTTACCCTATCTCTGGTTATTCAAACAAAACTTAGAATTGAACCCTATTGGTGTCCTCATGCACCTTAAATCATTAGGTGGCGACTCTTCAAATGCAAAACCCAGTTCCCAAAACGAACGAGTTGTCCCATACCAAATGTCATAAATCCGATTTCGAGAGGAAAAGGGGGCGCGACACTCACATGGCACAATATAGCATTACAGGAAATAGCTGACGACGAATTAACATCCAACGTCCGAATACTCCTCCATAAGGAGAGCTATGCTGAAAAGAATACATTCGGCCTGATATAGAGCCCGTATTCATATTTAAATCCATTCACAGACCTCAAGCCGATTCTGATCGTACCGAACTAGGCCAAAAATCTTTTCTGGGTCCATAATAACCCCTTTTTCCCATAACACACAAGAACAACCATCATAACCGAAGTAGTCCTCCATAGTCCACAACCCAATAAACCGAGTGCCCTCCAGGCATAAATTCTCAAATTAATGATATCACCACAATCTTCATACTTGGTTTTATTCTTCAATCAATCAAGTGACTACATGCTACACTTATACAATCTTTCCGTGGGGCACGCTCCCACGATCTTCCGTAATAGATAACAAGTATGCATATCCATACCACCGGCCGCACTAATGCTGAAAAACGATCGAGAATCCATAACCAGGATGCAAAGCCTCTTTCACAAAACACCGATCTCAGGTGACGCTGAAGAAAATTCCAGCTTGCTCTAATCATTCAAACCCCTTTCATGCTCATCCAAGCTCGTGACATCCTTAACACCCCAAACCGCAACCTTGATCCTCACTTTCAAATTTCATACCGCTCACTGCACCTAACAAGCCAGTATGTGATTGTACAAGAATTTCATCACAACTCCTAAACCACTAACATGGTAAACACTTCCTCACATGGAAACTTTTTACTTAACTCATTCCAAAAGAACCATAGCAACACACGAGTGAATTCTCATAACCGTAGAACATTCAAATCCTCAAGTAGTGGCCTAAACCACCACAACCCATTTCGGGATCCGCCTACGCATAACATGCCATAATACTTGAATACTTCCAAACAATATCAATTACGACGGCCGCTGGGCCTCGCACGCACCGCCATCACTATGCCAATTCAACCATGGATAAATCTATCCCCTTCTAATTCAACCTTAACTTGCCTTGGAGATAATAATAGCTCCATTCCTTACATCACCAACCTGAATCCGCACTCACCTTGAGTGACCCCCATTCCACGAGACCACCCTGTCCCCAAACCTATGAATCGTTTCATACACTCCGTGCATGCAAATTCGCATCTTTAACTGATACACCCGTTCTGATAATTCCTTTACCAGTCCAAAGTCTTTTTCTCCCCTTTTTCTCCCAATGCTACACTGCAAGTCAAAACATCATAGAGCATTCTGAGCCTCTTACCATAAGCTGCTACAAAAGCTTGATTCTTAACCATACTGCGGGCTTAAACCCTTAGGCACCGCATTTTGACCTTTGAATTCACTAGGATCGTTATTGAGAGTCACCCACTCTGACATGGTCCCGAATATAATCAATTGCAAGACTCCACTAGCACACGACCACCCTCTCAAAGAAACACCCGGCCGAATTACCTTCCTTGCAACTCACTTCTACGCGAAGCATAATTCCTAAGTCTTCCCAAAGCCTGAACATGAATCGATGATGCCAATTATAGAACACATTCTTCAATTCCATTGCTCGAATTACTACTGATGTTCTCTTTCCTTAGTCGCGGTAACCCACCAATATACCGATAACTAGAAGTCTCGCAATTAGGCGACCAGGCAATCCAACAGTAGGCGGTGGGACTCTCCCACTTAGCTTGAAGCCACTATTGCACAACTTTGGAACCCACCAAGATTCTTTATCTCTTATTGACATGACCTTGCGCAATTAAACCGCTAGATTCCTCGAAATCCTTCCTTTAGCATTTCATGAACACTCTGAATCTCTAGCAACATTCTCATATTAGACTTCTTACCGGATAGTTAATAAATTCCTTCGCCGAAGCTTTACCAACCACGCGATCGCTGATCTGCTCAAGGAGACATCCCCAAATGTGGAGACTATGCGCCGACATCTTCCAACGTCGCTGCACGGGGTACAATTACTACGACATCAACAACCTATCCTGAGCCCATGCTCATCCACCAGCTACACAAGCCCATTCACTCCTCGTGGACATTAACTAAATGTGCGACAATATCTTCCAATTCCAAGTTATGTTGTATCCTTCTTCATATCGAGCAGCTCCTTTCCGTCATATCAATTCTCCCGCCGTTATGCTAGCCAATATTTCAAATTAAGCTCGTGGACCCAATCACCGTCTACTAAGAATATCCAAATCACTCCAAACTTTCCTCAAGGGTGAAGTTATCCTGCCACTGAATCCACGTGCTGCTCTGCCACTCTTCCACTTTGGCCAAACCCTCTTCTTTAAGCAACTATTCGACTTCCGCTTCTTACACTTGGCCTTCTACAAGTTTAACCACCGCCTGACACTTTCCACCTGTCCTTCCTCATCCTTGGCTGCTCAGCTGATGCCTTAGATCAAAACCTACTTGAATCAATAGACCGCTACTAACTTTTAAACCTCTCCGAAGATCGTCTCTCTCGAGCCGTCAGCATCAGAAATACACATTAAATCCTGAACCACCGCACCCCGCGATCTCTGATAGCCGCTTCTCCAATACAATCTTACAATATCCTGCACCCAAGGCGAATTGTAGAAGGTCATAACACCGACGAACTTAGTACATTCAACAAGGACAACGACACCTCATCACAGATGAAAATTCCACCACGCTGGCAAATACCAAGCCTCGTTACTCCATCAACCCAAATCTAAACATTCTTAGCCCGATTGCCTTTCCCCCGCCGGGAATAAAATACCGGATCTCCAAATCATGCACTGAGTAAGCCTCTCTTCAAGTCATTCACTGCCCCGACACGTAGACAAGCATCCTACAATCACATCAATACTGCGCAATAACCGTTCATAAGCACCATGGCAACTTGTGCCTAGGCTCAGAGCTCTCAGAAGTACGACTACTGAGCTGAAACGATAGAATATCCTTCCTCAAGGTGACGACAATAGTCAAATCAACTACGCAGGGAGAAGCATCCCGCACCACCTCTGTAGTACCTTTAAAATTTCTCAATTCCTGATTTATAATAAGCGCTTCGTGTCGCATAAGATCGATTGTGAAGGAAACAAGGCATAAGCCTTAAAGGAATCGAATCGCACGATGAGGAAACCAAGAAGGGAGGTGCTCCTAACAGCCCTGTAGCCTCCTTAAGATAAGTACAGACGTCTCTGTACCGATCCGCGAGACTCTACTAGACTTGCTCATGACTCGTGAGACCTAAGGGTGCTCTGATACCATGTTGTCACGACCCAAAATCCACTAAGGGTCGTAATGGCGTCGGACACCATTGTCAGGCAAGCCAACACTAAATAACTAGTAACTTCTTGTTTTAGATATTTCTAAATTTACTTCTTTTATATATTTAAACAATAAAGAATAAGTTCCACTGAATAAATAATAATATTTTTAACAATTTCAAAATAATGAATATTCCCATAGACATCCCAGAACCCGGTGTCACAAGTGCATGAGCAATTACTAAGAGAATCGAATAACGTACAATAACTGTTCGGAATAAAAATTGGACAGAAGTAAATACAATACGCTGAAAGAGACTATACTGGCTGCGGGTCGCCTCGAGAAATGCAGCTCACTTAGTCTCCGTATCATCCATGCTTCTACGCCCAGTAAGCCACTAGAAATACATGTGCCTGTGCAACAAAAATGCACAGCAAGTGTAGCATGAGTACGAAAATAACGTGTACTCAGTAAGTATCCCGTCTAATCTCGAAGAATTAGAGACGAGAGGTCGACTTCGACACTTACTAGTGGTCCAATAATAATACATCAATAATATAATAACTCGAGGATTTTTTTTTAAACATGATTGTAATTCAATAGAATGAAGCAAGTAAATAATTCTTTCTTATATAGGAAATTCCCAAATTCCTTTTCATCATTTAACATTTATTCTCAAACCGAGAAGAAACAATATCACTCCATAAATTTCAAGGCAAGCAATACAAGCATGCGCAAATCATGCCGAGGTCGTACGGTCCGATCCAACAATATTTAAATTGTGCACTGCTAGAGGGTCGAATGGCGCGAACCATAGATGCATCTATTTAATCTACCGAGGCGTTCGGCCCGCTCCACAATATATAAATACATTCAAACAGTCAATCAAGAGTTCATCAAGGAGCAATTATCCAAGTAAAAGGCAAATTTCACTTTAAAAATCAAGGAAACGATGACTAGTCTTTTAGATATTTATTTACAAATTCGATATGTTTTACACACTTTCAAATTGACAACGAGATTTCAAATATTGCAAGTAAAGCATGCTTTTGGATCCTAGACTACCCGTACTTAAGCATAATAGTAGCTACGTACGGACTCTCGTCACCTCGTGCGTACGTAGCCCCCATAAATAACAGCACATATTCAATTAATTCAGCTATGGGGACAATTCCCTCTTACAAGGTTAGAAAGGAGACTCACCTCGCTTTGAAGCCTATATCCCAATTCAACAACGTGCTCAAACCTCCAAATTGGAGCCGAACGACCCAAAACTATTCAAATAGGGTAAGAACTAGTCAATACATGCTCAAAAGTTCATATTCTACTTATTAAACCAAATTTCCCAACCCTGAATGCAAGGTTCCTAAAATTCATCCCCGGGCCCACGCGCCCAGATTCCGGAAATTTTTGAAGAAAGTTGTTACCCATAACCTAAGGATCAAGAATATATGATTTTACTCCATTCCATAACAAATTTCGTGGTTAAATCTTATTTTTATCAAACTCTAGGTTTTATATCTAAAACCCTTGATTTTTTCTAATTTTCACATGTTAATCTACCTATAATCTATGTATTTAACTCATGTTGTGTAAAAATTACTTACGTCAAAATTCTAGGTGAGAAACCTCTTCCAAAAGCTCCAAAATCGCCCAAGAGATGAAAGGAAATGAGTTAAATGGTCTAAGTCTCGAAATTAATAGTTGTGCAAAGGCCTCAGATGTCGCATTTGCGACACCTGGTTTGCAAATGCGACAAAACTATCGCAAATGCGAACTTGGGCCTCCCCTGCCAAGGTCGCAAATGCGACCAAAATATCGCAAATGCGAACCATGGGCTTATACTGCCTAGGTCGCAAATGCGACCAAGAACTCGCAAATGCGAACCCTGTCAGGCTCGCAAATGCGACTGCCTTTATCGCAAATGCGATCCAAGCCCAGGCTAGGCTTCTTCGCAATTGCGAAGCTTTCATCGCAAATGCGAGGTTCGCATTTGCGAATATTTTCTCGCATTTGCGAGACCTGCAACTGGTGCCAAGAACACCAGAAAATCTGGTGTGTTTTCAACTCCTCCTGCACATCCGAAACTCACCCGAGGCCCCCGGGACCCCGTCCAATCACACCACTCAGTCCCATAACATAACACGGACCTAATCGAAGCCTCAAATAACGTCAAGCAACGCTAAAACCATAAATCGCACTCCAATTCAAGATTAATGAACTTTAAAATTTCAAACTTTTACTTTCGATGCTTAAACCTATCAAATCACGTCCGATTGACTACAAATTTTGCACACAAGTCATATTCGACATTACGGACCTACTCCAACTTCCAGAATCGAAATCCGACCCTGATATCAAAAAGTCAACTCTCGGTCAAACTTCTCAAAACCTTCAAATTTCTATCTTTAGCCAAATGACTCCAACATGACCCACGGACCTCCGAATTCACTTCCGATCACGCTTCCAATACCAGAATCACCGTACGGAGCTGTTCCCAGACTCGGAATCCCAAACGGACTTCGATAACACTGAAATGCACTTCAACCCAAACTTATGAAATTCTTCCAAAAATGCTAACTTCCACAATAGTGCTGAAACGTTCCCGGGTCTTCCAAAACCCGATCCGGACATACGTCCAGGTCCAAAATCATCATACGAACCTGCTGGAACCTTCAAATCCCGATTCCGAGGTCGTTTACTTAAAAATTCAATCTTAGTCAATCCCTTCAACTTAAAGCTTCCGTAATGAGAATTCTTTCTCCAAATCAACGCCGAACTTCCCGGAATTCAATTTCGACCACGCGTACAAGTCATAATACCTGAAGTGAAGCTACTCAGGGCTTCAAAACACTGAACGACGCGCTAGAGCTCAAAACGACCGGTCGGGTCGTTACAATTCCCAAATTTCACCCAAAAACACCTAATTTCCCATTAAAATCCCTAGATTTTGTGATGAAATCTTGTAAAAAGATGGAATAGATTGAAAGAAATGAGTTGGGAATCGTTTACATATGATTTGGGGAAGAACTCTTCTTTGGAAAATCGCCTATGAGAGCTTAGGGTTTGAAAATTTGAGAGAATGCGAACCTACTGCATGTCTGCTACTGTCGCAATTGCGAACCTTTGGTCGCAATTGCGAAGGTTTCCCCTCCCTGATGACTTCGCAAATGCGAACTATGCTGGCCCAGGGCTTCTTCGCAATTGCGATAAAACCCTCGCAATTGCCAAGCCTGTGAAGCTCGCAAATGCGAAGCCTGATCTCGCAATTGCGAGATCAGAGGCCTGCAACAAATATCAGATGCAACAGCAGATTTTCTAAGTCCAAACTCACTCCGTGGCCTATCCAAAACTCACCTGAGCCCTTGGGGCTCCAAACCAAATATGCACACAAGTCTTAAAACATCATACAAACTTGCTCGCGCGATCAATTCGCCGAAATAACATCTAGAACTATTAATTCAACTCCAAAACTCATGAAATTTTCAAGATAGTTCAAACTTTCTAATTTCTCAACCGATGGTCCGAATTACGTCAAATCACTTCCGATTTTTACCAAATTTCACAGAAAAGGCTTAAATATTATAACGGACCTGTACCGGGCTCCGGAACCAAAATACGGGCCCGATACCAACAATATAAAATATTATTCAATTTCCAAAAACCATCATATTTTCAGTTAGCAATTTTCTTCAAAAATTCATTTCTCGGGCTAGGGACCTCGGAATTCGATTCCGGGCATACGCCCAAGTCCCATATTTTACTACGGACCCTACGGGACCGTGAAATCACGGGTCCGAATCCGTTTACCAAAAATGTTGACCAAAGTCAACTTTAATCAATTTTAAAGGAAAAATTCAATATTTTTCTTAAATTTCACATAAAGGCTTTCCGAAAACGCGCCCGGACTGCGCACGCAAATCGAGGAGGGAAAAAAAGAGGTTTTCAAGGCCTTGAAACCCGGATTCGAATTCTAAAATAAAAGATGACCCCTTGGGTCATCACAAGTCCGAGTCGGGTCGACCCATTTAACAGGTCTAGTTTACACCAAATCAAATAATTCAACCTTATCAATTACCAATTAGAAGTGTGAAAATACGTCACTTAATTATGATCAATAGATCAATGAATATGCGCACGAAAAACACATATCTCGTATTCATTAGTTTAATGTAAGCAACAAGATGCTGTAAATTGTTTCAATAATACATGTCTTTCAATTTTTCCACACCCAAAGATCTTTTCCATTTTGCCAACTTAAACGACAATTTGATCCTTCTTCTGCACCCATCAAACAAGCATAAAGCTCATCAAATTGCAAATTAGACTCACTATTATTTTTTACCAATGAACAACTCACATCTTCTTGGAAGCTAGAACAACTCACTACTCCTTCCTCACAACCACTAGAAATGGAATTAGCTGCATTTAAAGGAATTAATCCTTGTGTTTCCTCATGTCCTTGTGTTTTTTTACAAGCAACAAACATCTCATTTACCTTCTTCAACTCGCCTCGAAGACGTTCGTTTTCTTTCTCAATCTTCCTCTTCTCAGCTAATACAGTGTCAAGCTTATGCTGAAGTGCATTATAGTCGAGCTCGAGGCTCTGGTTCTTCCATCTAGCTCGTCTGTTCTGGTACCTGTCAAAGACATAATTAAGTAAATAAAAATAAAATTTTTCGATAGCTTAAGTTTTTAGATGAAGTGATCATATAATTTAACAGAACGTACGTACCAGATAGCAATTTGTCGCGGAGGAACACCTAACTCTTTAGCAAGTTGGAGTTTTTGCTCTGGCTCAAGCTTTTTTGTTGAATCAAAACTCTCCTCTAACCTCTTTACTTGTTCTTGATTTAGCCTCTTTTTGTTATGGTTCAATATGGATTGATGTTTATGTAGGTATTGAGAATTCAAGAAATTATTCATGTTAGAGAAATGAGATAAAGTTTGGAATTTGTAATGAAATGATGTAATGCTTTTATGTTGTTGCATTTATACAAAAAATTTCAAGTCTTGAAAATATTTTTAAATTATTCTTTTGAATTGTTTAATATACATAGGGAAGGTTCAAAATATTTGTGTAGGGATAGGGCTGACTTCATGCAGTGAGTTTGATGTTCACGTGAAGTTGGTCCTACTATGTTATTAAATTTAGTAAATTAACATTTAGATTATTTAACTTTATTATCCGATACAGATTAAGGAGTTGATAATCAAATAAAGTAACAATATCTTTTCTATTTTTTAAGAAAAAAATAATAATACCAAACTAGTTTCAATGTCCGTATCATGTACTTGGTCATCTTTTTGTTGCTCCACTACAACAATATTTCATTTTAAAAGGCAAAAAAATATTAAAGGAAGAGAATAGAAAGAAAACATATCCAAATTAATGCCACCCATTTTTTTTTGGTGATCAAAGCTAAATTTTAAGAGAGCATAGCTGTATGCAATAATATATATTCCTTTTGAAAAGAATATTCAGTTCTTTGATAAATGTTTAATTATTTGGTTGAGTTTATATATAGGCCCGTCAAGTTTATGTTGTGCCGTTGTGGCAAACCATTTGTTAAGAGGAAACTTGTTTCAATACAAGAAAGATACTGGCAACGATCACTTTTAGCTCGCGATCAAAATTATTTATATTCGATAGCTGCAAAAGTGTATAAAATTTATATATTTTTTATATATAACATACATAAATGTGTATATATATATATATATATATATATATATATATATATATATATATATATATATATATATATATATATATATATATATTAAAAAATTAATATTATTTTGAAAGCAGATATACAGTGTCATTTTTTCAAAAATATTTGAAGTAGTACACCAATAATTTCTAAATTAACTTTGTTTAATCATCTAATTCATAATCATTTAAATATTTATTTTGACCATTTCTAAATATAAGTATATCATCTAGTCCTTTCCTATTATGACCATCACCAATCGGAAATCAATAATCTTGAAGTGACATTTCTTCTTTTGGTATCCAATCATCATCATCAAAATGTTGAAATAAATTATTGGGTCGGGTTCATCCATAAGACATGCTAATTAGCGCATTAGCTCATTATCTTGCCATCCTCCTAAATCCTATTTATAACTTATAAATACAATATAAGTTATTTATGGAAAACAAACGACATTTAAGGATTAGCTACACAAAAATATTCTTGCATCACTAGAAAATATTTATGTTGTGATAATAAGGGATCATCCCTCTTGTGAGGATTTTCAACGACCAATAACTTAAGCCATAGTTGCTGCAAATCTCCTTCCGTAAGGAGAAACCCGTAAGTCTTAGGAGTAGTATTTATCTCAAAATACTACACACACAAAAAATAATAATAAAATAAAATAAAAAAGCATTTCTTCTTTAGGTAGAGTTGAACTTATGTTTGTCAAAAAATGTAGGCTATTGGAAGGGCATAACATTCCCCACAAATTAAATAATGGTAGTTGGAATCTTTGTTCATGCACCTGAGGTTTATGTAATATTGACATGACTACTGATTTCTATTTGATTTTAATTTGGGATCTTGATCAAGATTTTGGACCTGGCCCCCTTTACTTAACTAGCCCCACCCACCCTAACATCACCACCCTCAACTCCCCCCCACCCCCACCCCCACCCCAACCCTCTTTGTCCTTCTTTCTCATTGCCTCCAAAATTATTAAATAGGTGAATTCTTTTAAATTGAGTTGGATTTATGTTTGCTCGTGGAATCAATCATCTATGAGAAACATTAAACAAACTTATCTGTCACATGACTTGCTTGCATGACTAATAAAGTATTAACTTGATAGGCCTCTTCATATTGCCATTTTTGGAAACTTTATATTCAATAGTAAACACTCGAAGCTTATAAGTTGGTCAAACTAGCTTATAAGCACTTTTCGGGTTATCTACGCGTTTGGTAAAGTTAAAAGTGTTTATAAGTCAGGTGCTTATAAGTCAAAAATAAGCCAAATGCCATAAGCTGGTCACCCCCAACTTATGAATTTTTAGCTTATAAGCATTTTAAGTTTGACCAAGATTTTTACTATTATATCCTTAAAATATTCCTTTTTAGAACAAAACTCGTACATCGATACTCACTGCCTCAAAGTATTTTTAATTAAATTCTAACCTACTATATTTATCTTCTCAACTATCTAGGTATAGAGATACAGTATTCCGTTTGTCTCAATTTATGTGGCACCTTTTTACTTTTCGAGATTTAAACTATCTACGTAAATGTATTTCTTTCATAATATTGACATAAGAAGAATTGCAAATTATAGTATTTTCTTATATTTTGAATATCTAAATTTTAATTTTAAAATATTAAGCTAATTTATCCATTCTAGCTTCAAAACTACTTAAATTGTCTCTCGATAAGCCAAAAGTGCCACATAAATTAGAAAGAGGGAGTACGTAAGAACAAGAACTTTTAAGGAGAGCCGACAAAAAGGGCAACCCGATACGTAAAGCATCACGCATTTACGCAGGGTCTGGAGAAGGGCTGCACTCAAGAAGTGTGATGTAGACAGTTTACCCTAATACAAGTATTAGTGGCTACTTCCGCTGCTCGAACCCATGACCTATAGGTCACACGAAAACCAATGAACTAATAAGGAAATAAAAAGCTACCACACTTTGACATTAGATTTATATATAAAGTTAAATTATCCATACGCTTCAGTAAAGATTTCTTCTTTTTACACCTTCGCACCCTGCGAGTTCCTGAGCCTTCCCCCTACCAAAATAATGAGCCATCCAACTACTAAACAATCTAATTTATCCACTTCATAATAAGTGCTTTCCTATCCCAAAGGAAACAGCTATAACAAAATAGAGGACAACAGTAATACTGGTACTAAAACTATGATTTTAACTAGTTAGCTGATACCAAAAGACCCTAGTCATTCCTCCACATTCACCAACTCATATTCAACAAGGGAGAGATTGTTACCCTGTTTCACTTCAAATGCAGCAGGTTCAGTAACTTCGATACGTCCCCATTTGTCGACAGCTAGTCTCATTGTGTTCTTGAACATGTCAATCTTGGCATTCCGAAGAATGACAGTAGCACCAGGCTTCATCAGATCAACTGACCACATATCAAAGTTACGCGTTAAACAAACCTTAGTTAATACAGGAAGAAATGCAACAGAACATGGAAATTTAATATTTGCAGTAAACATCATCTTGAAGAAAAAAGACATAAATTCAATTCTGGGGATTCTATTTCTGGATGCCTTCACCTTTTACAGTGAGTGGCATGCAAATTGGATACAACAGAATTGTTTCAGTGATTAAAATGAATTAATTAGCCAGCTGTTTGTTCAAAGACAGACACTATAATCATAAACACATACTCAAAATACATCAGAGGCTAACTAAACAGGAAAAGAGACACTAAAGGCACAAAATATACAAAATCCATTTTTTAGAAGGCAAAACATACAATAGATGAGCATCAGAACTCAAACATTTACCTAGAGCAGGTAATCGTCCAGTAAATGCCATGTTATATTTCTAAATAGTCCAAATGCTTCAATCTTCTACCACAAAGGTTAGCTGCTTGTCTCCAACTTGTTTGAGGATGGAATACTGAAAAAAGTGTCTGAGCCTTCCGTAATAAGAAGGCAAAGGAAAAGTTATGGACAAGAAAAGGTTGTGTCAAGTAAGATATTAGACACAAAAGAAATTCTCCATACAATTACAGCATCATGTATCATTCTTTTCTAGAGGCCAAACACATCAAAGATATTACTATAGATGAACATCACTTCCTATTTCTTGATCCTGCATCAGAGCCAAAATTTTTACCTACAGTGGGTAATCCTCCAGTAAATACCATACGATACTTCTTATCTAGTCCAAACGCTACAATCTTCTACTCCCTCCCTCCCTCCAGCATCATGTATCATTCTTTTCTAGTGGCCAAACACATCAAAGATATTACTATAGATGAACATCACTTCCTATTTCTTGATCCTGCATCGGAACCCAAATTTTTACCTACAGTGGGTAATCCTCCAGGAAATACCATACGATATTTCTTATCTAGTCCCTCCCTCCCTAATCCTCCAGTAAATACCATACGATATTTCTTATCTAGTCCAAACGCTACAATCTTCTACTCCCTCCCTCCCTCCCTCCTACAATCACCACATGCATAATTTAGAAACATCAGTACTCTGTTTCAGCCCTTTGGAAATAAAAGACCACACGAGCAACTTTTCTACCTTAGGACTACTATAGTTAACTACTGTTGTTCAATGGGGTTTCAGTCACCATGTCATAAGAGACATTTACTAGATTCTAGGGCATCACAATTACCTACAGCCAGCTTTCAGAAAGAGAAGGAATAAAGAAAACTGATTCCGAGCCTTTCTTAATAAGAAGGCAAAGCGGAAGTTATGGACAAGAGGAGGTACCATTCAAAAGCTTTAGCTCATGAAATGCTTTTGTACATTGTGTCCAGGAGACAGGAGGACAGAAGAAGTTCAAAACATGTTCTCAACTTCAGCTCACATATGATGAAGAAATCAGTACTGCTACCATCATCCTGTTTTATAAGAGCGAGTTCACTATGAGGATTGAAATCGATATATTTATCTTTTGGAAAAGATTATACATTTTAAGCTAAGATGAAAGACATCACACTTTTTCAACTAAAAAGAACAGCAATGTAAAGAAAGTCGTGGACTTCTCAAATATCAACTAAGTAAAACAAAATGGGATCAAGGAATTACTAGTCATAACAAGGTCTTATTCTACCCCTTTTAATTGTACACGAAAAGAAAAAAATGGAACAAAAGAGCTACCCTCGCACTAGATCCTCCTTCCTCGCTGTTATATGACATTGAAGCGAATAAATGATTGAATCTCCAATCACAAAAAGGTTGTGAAATTAGCACATTTTATCAAGCAGGAGGCAACACTATCAAGGAAGCTGTACATAATTGTTCGCTTTCATTGAGAAATGCAGATATATCACAATGATAAGCCCACTAAAGAAAAGGGATTATTCTCGTCCATCCCATTCAACACGGACATTTCTTAATTTGGTACCAAGAACAATGCCCTCTAATTATTAAGTGAGCGAGCAAATTTTTGTACTCTGGCCTATTCTCATGTGACATATTATAAATTCAAAACGTAAACACAAAATTCAATGCTAGTACAAATACAAGTAAGTGGCAATGGGTTCACATATGAGTATGAAGGTACTCAGTATCCGCTGATATAGAAATCTTCAGTTGCCTTTGTTTGATGCCCCACATTTTGTTACAATAGTCCATCGTTCTCAAACATTTTCCCCATGAAAACTCGAACAAAATTGCCAGCAAGCAAGCAGGGGTAGATCCACCATATAAGTAATGGGTGGGTAACTGCCTAGATTTTTTGTTTTTAAAATGTATATAGTGGTGGCCTCACTGCATATAGTTTTGTATGCATGTGCAAATTGTGAGAGAGACATTGCTGCATCAACTTATGCATTTCCAATTATAAGAAGAGTCCAAAATACATCATGCCATATCAAAAGAGATCATCAATTGAAAATTCCTAACAAGTCAGTTTACCAACATATCTATTTCAGAATGGAATTCACACAACGATTAGTGCGCGCAGAGGCGGATTTATGAGTTCGAGTCAGTGGCGGAGCCACATGCACCAAAGGGGTGTCAACCCAGGGGCAAAATTACAATGTATATATAAGGCAAAATCTATTTTTTACTTCTATATATTATGTTTTGAATCCCCTTACCACAACCCAAAAGCATAGCTTAGTGGTCAAGGGGGTTCAAAATCTTTGTAAGGTCACTAGTTCAATTCTCACTAGCTGCAATATTTTAACCTTTTTTTTGAACCCCTTAGCGGATATCCTGCCTCCGCCACTGTGTCAACCGACACCCCTTCACCGGAAAAATTACACTGTATAGTTCGGTAGTTTTTTTTAAAATATGTATATATACTATGACACCTCTTGAGTTCTTGGTGAGTTTGTTTCTTTATATTTTGACTCCCCTTAAATGAAAATCCTGGCTCCACCACTGGTTCGAGTTCAAAATTTTACCACAGCCCATTTGATTTATTGGGTTCAAGTTCTATTACTTGTACTGATTTACCAATTTTTGAACACATATTAAGTGTCTAAGCAAAAATCATTAAATTCTAATGAACCATAACCTCTATTCTGAGTTCACCCAGCGACAAACAAAGACAAAAACTAAAAGAATTAAATAGTGTACTTATTAATATATTCCATACGCAATATGTATCAGGTCTCTCTTCTACGTAATCTCATAAATAACAAATGTACCCATAGCCTAATGAGGTCTAATTTACCACAATATTAGAACGGGCAAATTTCCTGATTTCTGTTCTTACCACCACCTCATTTAACAAATATTTTCCCGAGAAAAAAAAAACAAGCTTATCGCATCTAAAATAGAAGAATCTTCTCAGTTAAAATTTTTGTATGAAGTGATCGAAAAGTTCATCTGTTCGTACCTTGATCGTTACGAGCAGTGAAGAGGATAGTGCCGGTCTCATCACCGATCAAGCATTCAGAAATACGAGTATTACGTAGATGCGGAGACACCGAACGCCCCTTCTGCAACACAGTATTCGATTCCAGAACTTTCACGATCAGCGTATGGCGGTTAGTTCCAGGCGTTAAATTCTCCACTTTTACGAAAACCGGCTTCCTTAAACCCGGTTTAGGTTTGTTCTGTGTTGAGTTTTCAGCCATTGATTTGATCTGAGCTTCACTGAGAATGGAGCTAAAAAATACTGAACCTTTCTCTTTAATGGAGAAAATGTGAATGTGGTATTTGTAGCGTTTTTTTGCAATATTCGATTCGAATTCCCTTTCGAATTTTCTATTGTTGGGATTTCAGTCTGTTCGACTTCTGATTCTCTGTTTCGTAGGTTCACGAGGAAATTGTGCAGTCAAACTTGTCGATTGACCAAAGATCATTACTATTCGCCACGTGGCTTAAGCTGATTGAGTCTTCTAATTTGGGAAATTTTCTATTTTTTTTCTTAAAGTACTTTTTGGAATTTTTCTACTATGGTCTATGTTCATTTTCTTTAACCTGAATATATTAAAACAATTAGACCAAGCATAGTTATAGGTAGGGAGAAATTTAAAAATAGCCAGATATATAAGTGGTCATTTAGAAATAGCCACAGTTTCAAAAGTAATCGAAATTTAGCCACTTTTCATGTAAAAATAAATCTGAACGAAAACACTGTTCAAAATCCGGAAAATACTCCAGCATATTATATTGGAGTTCCAGCATAAGTATACTGGAACTCCAGCATATTATAATGGTGTTCCAGTATAATATACCGGTCCAGTATAATATGCTGGAAGTTCATACACAGGTGCTCCAATCTCCAGTATATTATGTTGGAACTTTTTCGCGTGTTGGAGTTCCAGCATAATATGCTGGAAGTTCATACACATGTGCACCGATATCTAGTATATTATGTTGGACCGGTCCCTCTTGCAGCAAAATAGTAGCTAATTTTCAATGACTTTGCAAACGATGGCTATTTTTGAATGACCAGTCCGAAAACTGGCTAGCCCGTGCTATTTTTACTTATATGTATGCTTGTATTGGGCTTGCTGAAGCGGAAGACCCAAGATTTAGAGGTAGCGGGTGCATATTGAATGTAAAATTTGCTTTGTATATAGGGTTTTTTTCACTTTTAGTCCGTGTCAGAAACTATTTACATTAGGTAGCCAGAAAAGTATGTAAAATTTATATAATTTTTGTATATAACATACAAAATGTGTATATATACAAATAAACATACAAAAAATATATATATTTTCGGCTATTATTTTGAGAGCGGTTATGCAATGTCATTTTTCCTTGTATATATATATATATATATATATATATATATATATATATATATATATATGAAATTTTGCCGAACTTTATGGGTGCTAGTGATCCCTCATTCTATAATACAGGTCCGTGATGATAGGCTATAATTATGTATTTTAGTCGATTATTACATTCCAATTCACTGCACTTCAGTTGAGTTTGCGCTTTAATCGCTAGTGTTTTGCACTAATTGTGTGTTTTATGCCTTGTAGGAGTGATTCCAATCCTAAGTGAGTTATGTGCCATGTGTGTGTGAGGTTTGTGTGTTATTCTGTGCATTGCATTTGATGCCTAGAACTTGCCCCGTGTGTTTGCAAAGCGAAATAGTAGTTTTGTTCAGTCTTGGAAGTGATATAGGTGTTTCTTTGTTGAGCCATATATAAATTTTACCCGCCTAATTGTTATGTATCGTAGTTAACCCCTTTGAGCCTGTAATCATGTTTCTTTGGCAATCACATTACAAGCCTTACCCATTTGTTTGAATTAACCATCTATTTGAATCTTCTAACCTCTCATGAGCACTTCAATTGTTATGAACTGTGTAAAAGTTAAAGTGTGGGTGGTTGGTTTGGCTTTTGAGTGGAACTAATGAGATAAGGAGAAGGGTGCACTATTTTGAAAAAGTAAGAGCCACTTGAATTGAAAAAGAAAAAAGAAAAAAAAAAGTTGGATTGTTGTGAAAAATATTACTTGATAAGGGGTGGCTCTTGATTTAAGTGTGCTTAAAGAAGAATGGAGTTAATATATAGTGATATGAAGGTGGAGTTATAGTTTGACATAAGTGTGGGGTTTTAAATGTTAAAGTGTATGTATTAAAGTGCTTAGGGAGGTGTAGTCACTCTTATATCTAAATGTATCCTACCAGTCCCGCAGCCTACATTATAACCAAATAAAGTCCTACTTGATCCTAGAATAAATTAGCTCGATTAGTAGAGTAGTACACTACGGGCAAGCCTATGGTGCGTCTTTTGTGGCATATGAATGTTATTTCTGAGAGTGAGTGAACTCTTTCTATCTTGAGTTCCTAAGGGTTCTTAAATTTTATTGTGTGGAACTACTCTTGATGATAGGCAATAATTGCATATTTTAGTCGCTTATTACACTCGAATTTACTGCACTTTAATTGAGTTTGCGCTTTAATCACTAGTGTTTTGCACTAATTGTGTGTTTTATGCCTTGTAGGTGTGATTCCGAGCTATATAGATGTCATGGAATGAATTTAAGTGATTTGAAGCTTTGAAGTCTGAGTAAAAGCTCAAGGAATTAAGCTGGGATCGTGTTCGGGGGTCAAATTTAATAATTAAGTACGAAAGAAGACTTGAGGAGGCATATTGCGCACTGTCTAGTAAAATAGACATAACGTTTTTCTCAGAACTCCATTTGGGCTCCACAATATATGGTTGGAAGGCTAACTCAAAGAGCTACAACTTTCATGTTTTACGTTTTTCCAAATTCCAAACGGAACAGGGTGAAAAACGCGGTCGAAACCGCGACCGCGGAACTGACCGCGGCAGAAATCAGAGAGCTTGTCTGGCCGCGGTCCTACCGCGTTTTGACCGCGGCCGCGCCCCTCCAAGCGTCAAAAAGAAGTCCTATTTCGCCCGGGACAAGTTTATTTCGGCCCTACACTATTCCAACTTGTATAAAAGGGGTCCTAAACCTATTTTGAAGAAGAGGGGGACATATTTTGGACATAGATTCGACCCAAGGAGGCAAGAACACATTGGGAGCAAGGCGGAGAATTCTTCTACGAGTTTTTCCTTCCTCTTCCTATTTTTCATTGTTGGTTATGACTTTTAGTATTGTAGTTTTACATACTATTATGAATATCTAATTTGTTATCTAGAGTTTTGATAGAACCTTTTGTAGGATAAATTCTTGTTATGTTTTTATATAATTGAGCCATAGCTTTTCTCTATTTGTTCAACTACGTTTATATTGTGGTTGGTTGAAGGGCTCTCAATTAGCTGTGCCTATTTAGTATGCATAACTCGGGAGAGAGTGCATATCTAGGTAATTGTTGAACAACACCACTCCCAGAGTATATGAGGGATCAATAACCGAGGGTTTAAAGGTGGGATTAGGGATAACGAAGCCTTGGGTGCGATCTGAAGTGAGCTGTATTAAAAGCCAGCTAGCGTAGCTCGGGAGAGTGCGTCTAGTAAATTGTCGTAATTACTCGGGAGAGATTTACGGTAATAAGAGTGCTCATGATCGGTAGAGAATACTTAGGCGAAATTATAGAAGACATAGCGGGAAGGATTCCGACAATTGGGAAAATCATAACTCTAGACCTCCTTAATCTTTTCTCTAACCCTCAGTATCGTTAGTTATTAATTTATTAGTTAATTAGTTAAACACAAGAATCTTAATATCTATAAGTTAGGAATTGTTCAAGCTTGTCTTCTTGGTGATAGTGAACAGTTGTAGCTAAACCTTAGTTCTCTGTGGGATTCGACTCCGGAACTGTAAACCGAATTATATTTGCAGCGACNTCCCGTAGCCTAACATTACAACCAAATAAAGTCCTAATTGATCCAAGATTGAATAAGCTCGATTAGTGGACTAGTACACTACGGGCAAGCTTATGGTGCATATTTTGTGGCATATGAATGTTATTTCTGAGAGTGAGTGAATTCTTTCTATCTTGAGTTCCTAAGTGTTCTTAAATTTTATTGTGTGGAACTACTCTCTTTTGTTGTGTGAGGGCACTTGATTCATGAAGGAAAGGTAATGTCAGTGACCTCTATATTAGAGTAAGTGGGTGAGTTGTGAATAACGTGTGGTACTTGTGAGTCAAATTTTGAGGTGATGATGTTACGCTTTTGTGCTTAGTCTATTTTAAATACTCTTGGTGTGATGAGTTAGGAGAATTGTTTAAAAATGTCGTGTCTATAAAAAAGTGTAGTTTGATTGCTCGAGGACGAGCAATGGTTTAAGTGTGGGTTGTTGATGATAGGCAATAATTGCATATTTTAGTCGCTTATTACACTCGAATTTACTGCACTTTAATTGAGTTTGCGCTTTAATCGCTAGTGTTTTGCACTAATTGTGTGTTTTATGCCTTGTAGGTGTGATTCCGAGCTATATAGATGTCATGGAATGAATTTAAGTGATTTGAAGCTTTGAAGTCTGAGTAAAAGCTCAAGGAATTAAGCTGGGATCGTGTTCGGGGGTCAAATTTAATAATTAAGTACGAACGAAGACTTGAGGAGACATATTGTGCACTGTCTAGTAAAATAGACATAACGTTTTTCTCAAAACTCCATTTGGGCTCCACAATATATGGTTGGAAAGCTAACTCAAAGGGCTACAACTTTCATGTTTT
>NW_017677197.1:25552-28279 GCF_001879085.1 Nicotiana attenuata
GCAGTGTGGGTCATTGTTGACAGGTTGACCAAGTCGGCACACTTTATTCCGATTGTGACTACTTATTCTTCAGAGAGGTTGGCTCAGATTTACATTCGGGAGATAGTCTGGTTGCACGGTGTGCCTGTTTCCATCATATCAGATAGAGGCCCTCAGTTCACTTCCCATTTCTGGAGAGCCATTCAGAGTGAGTTGGGGACCCGTGTGGAACTCATCACAGCCTTTCATCCTCAGACTGACGGACAGTCGGAGCGGACAGTTCAGATTTTGGAGGACATGCTTAGAGCATGTGTGATTAACTTTTGAGGGCAGTGGGATCAGTTCTTGCCCTTGACAGAGTTTGCTTACAACAACAGCTATCAGCCCAGCATCTAGATGGCTCCATTTGAGGCTTTATATGGTCGGTGATGTCGTTCTCCCATTGGGTGGTTCGAGCCTGGTGAGGCTAAGTTGTACGGTACAGACTTGGTGAAAGATGCTCTGGAAAAGGTAAAGTTGATTCAGGAAAGGCTTCGCACAGTACAGTCCAGACAGAAGAGTTACGCGGATCAGAAGGCGCGTGATTTATCATTCATGGTCGGTGAGAAGGTTCTCTTGAAAGTCTTGCCAATGAAGGGTATCATGAGATTCGGGAAGAAGGGCAAGTTGAGTCCAAGGTTTATTGGCCCATTTGAGGTGCTGAAGCGAGTTGGGGAAGTTTCATATGAGCTTCCTTTACCTCCCAACTTATCGGGAGTCCATCCAGTTTTTCATGTGTCTATGCTTCAGAGGTATCACGCCGACCGGTCTCATGTGTTAGACTTCAGCACTATTCAGCTAGACGAGAGATTGGGCTACGAGGAGGAGCCAGTTGCCATTATTGATAGGCAGGAGCGCCAGTTGAGATCCAAGAGGGTTTCTACAGTAAAGGTCCAGCGGAGGGGCCAATCAGTCGAGGAGGCGACCTGGGAGTCCGAGGAGGACATGCGGAGCAAATATCCACGCTTATTCGGCACTACAGGTATGAATCTAAACCCATTCGAGAATGAACGTTTGTTTAAGAGGTGGAGAATGTAACGACCCGACTGGTCGTTTTGCTTTTTAGAACCCCGTTCCCCTAGATAAGACTTCCCGCACTTGCTTTTACTGATTTATGACTTGCGGGAATGGTTGGTTCGGGATTTGGAAGAGTTTGGGTTAAAATTGGAACACTTGTTTCCTCAAGGTTGGCTTAAAAGGCCAAGTTTGACTTCGGTCAATGATGATAGGCTATAATTGCATATTTTAGTCGCTTATTACACTCGAATTTACTGCACTTTAATTGAGTTTGCACTTTAATCGCTAGTGTTTTGCACTAACGGTGTGTTTTATGCCTTGTAGGAGTGATTCCGAGATATATAGATGTTATGCAATGAATTCAAGTGATTTGGAGCTTTGAACTCTGAGTAAAAGCCCAAGGAATTAAGCCGGGATCGTATTCGGGGATCAACGGATGATAAAACAACAAAACGAAGACTCGAGTAGGCATATTGCGCACTGTCTAGTAAAATGTACATAACTTTTTGCTCAGAACTCCATTTTGGCTCCACAATATATGGTTGGAAATCTAACTCAAAGTGCTACAACTTTCATGTTTAACGTTTTTCCAAATTCCAAACGGAACAGGGTTAAAAACCGCGGTTTCACTGCGACCACGGCAGAATCGCGGTAGAAGATGGTCGCGGACAACTGAAGAATCAGAGGGCATGTTTGGCCGCGGTTCCACCGCGACCGCGGCAAAACCGCGGCAGGAGGCGGAAATTTCAGGGACTTATGTGCAAAACACGGGATTTTAAGCCCTAAACCCTATATTAAACCAAGGAAGCCGGCCAAGAAAGAGGGAGGACATATTTTGGACACAAATTAGACCTAAGGAGGCGGAGAGACACTACTTTAGGGTTAGACAACACCCTTGGAGGCAAGAACATATTAGAGCAAGGCGGAGAATTCTTCTACGAGTTTTTTCCTTCCTCTTCCTATTTTTGATTGTTGGTTATGACTTTTAATATTGTAGTTTTACATACTATTATGAATATCTAATTTGTTATCTAGAGTTTTGATAGAACCTTTTGTAGGATAAATTCTTGTTATGTTTTTATATAATTGAGCCATAGCTTTTCTCTATTTTGTTCAACTACGTTTATGTTCTGGTTGATTGAAGAGCTCTCAATTAGCTGTGCCTATTTAGTATGCATAACTCGGGAGAGAGTGCATATTTAGGTAATTGTTGGACAACACCACTCCCAAATTATATGAGGGATCAATAACCGAGGGTTTAAAGGCGGGATTAGGGATAACGAAGCCTTGGGTGCGATCTGAAGTGAGCTGTATTAAAAGCCAGCTAGCGTAGCTCGGGAGAGCGCGTCTAGTAAATTGTCGTAATTACTCGGGAGAGATTTACGGTAATAAGAGTGCTCATGATCGGTAGAGAATACTTAGGCGAAATTATAGAAGACATAGCGGGAAGGATTCCGACAATAGGGGAAATCATAACTCTAGACCTCCTTAATCTTTTCTCTAACCCTCAGTATCGTTAGTTGTTAATTTACTATTTTAATTTGTTAGTTAAGTAGTTAAACACAAGAATCTTAATATCTATAGGTTAGGAATTGTTCAAGCTTGTCTTCTTGGTGATAGTGAACAGCTGTAGCTAAACCTTAGTTCTCTGTGGGATTCGACTCCGGACTTGTAAACCGGTATTAATTTGCA
>NW_017677197.1:32479-33162 GCF_001879085.1 Nicotiana attenuata
GAGTCTAGAGCCTCTAAAACAATCTGAATAACAATATCTGAACGAAAATACTCATGTCTGGAAATGTATATATAAATAAAACTGAAATAGGAAGAGTAGTCAGGTCCTGCGAACGTCAAGCAGCTACCTCAACAACTCTGATAAGCTCTGGGAAACAAAGACTGCTCAGCTAAGCCTCCTCTGTACTTGAATCTGCACACAAGGTGCAGGGAGTAGGGGTGAGTACTACCGACTCAGTGAGTAATAAGCATATAAAATGTCTGAAGATAAGAAATCCTCGAAATGCCACAAAGCAAAGCTAAAACTAACAGTCCAAAACCTAACTACGAACTAACAGCAATACAACTTCAAATATATCGGTCAAGTATAATGTAAGGATGCAATGCAATGCACATGACCGCTACGACGCGTAGCCCGATCCATTTAACGTCGACGGCGCTCACTGGGGTGTGTACAGACTCCGGAGGGGCTCCTTCAGCCCAAGCGCAATATAATCATATCATTCGCTGCGTCGTTCAGCCCGATCCATACTCAGTCCATAATATGCATATGAGTCACGTAACAGATTCAATTAATTTCCCAATTTCCAAATTTTTCTTAAAGGAGAATATACTTTAGATGTTTAACTTCAGGAAAGTTGACTTAGCGTTTCATAACAGTGATTAATACAGGTACTGGGATCA
>NW_017677198.1:0-6007 GCF_001879085.1 Nicotiana attenuata
ACATAGAAACCTTACTCTGTTAAACTGTACATGCATCATGGTCAAACCTAGCCGAGTCAGTTATGTTGTCCACATAATGACTCATTAAGATAGCCTTGTCCAAAGTCCACCGGGTTTCCTTGAAACCCAAACGGACACCTCCACGTTCTGTGCATTTATTTGGAGAACTTAAGTGCTTTGCTATGCTAATTATTGATTTAAATAGTCGAGTCTGGTGGGGGTAAGGGCCTAACACTTTGTTTTGCAGAAAATGAGGCACGAGATCCCCAGATTTGGCATGGTAACCAACATTCATCCAAGGCTACTGAATTGGTGGAACGACCTCCATTCTAGTGATCAAACACTCGTCCGCAAGTACCTAGGGAATATGTCTTCTCTCCTAGAGATTCAACCTAACAACAGAATCATAGAGGCTGCAACATTGTTCTGGGATAGTGACAAATCTGTGTTCCGCTTTGGTGATCTAGAGATGACTCCTTTACTTGAAGAGATAGGGGGTCTAGCTGGAATTCCTTGGGAGACTCCGGGTCTACTTATGCCAGAAAATCGCAAAGGAAGGGGTTTCCTTAAAATGATGGGTTTGAAGAAAAACCCAGACTTAACCTGTTTGAAAGACTCCTACATCCCGTTTGACTATCTATACGAAAGGTACGGCTATAGCAAGTCGTACCGCACCTATTCAGATGAATTTGCTACCACCTCATTGGGGCATGTCCATAGAAGGGTCTTTGTTTTCATGTTTTGCATTTTGGGGATGATCGTGTTCTCTATGAAGAAGGCTAGGATCCACACCAGACTAGCCATTGTAACCAAAACTTTGATGGAAGGAATTGGTAGGCAAACTTTCAGCATAGTGCCCATGATCGCCGCCGAGATATACCGCGCCTTGAACAAGTGTCAACAACAAGGCAGTCATTTTGAGGGTTGCAACTTATTGCTTCAGCTTTGGCTCATGGAGCATCTTCAGAAAGGAGAATACCGACAGTAGATCCTACGCGGAGATTGGGATGATCATATCGCCTTCCACCGGCCGAGGCGTATAAATTATATGCCAAAGATGTTCGCTCAGCCAGAAGACGCCAGAAGGTGGTTAGAATTGTTCGAAAATCTGAAAGAAGACCAGGTACAATGGATGTTTGAGTGGTTCCCTACGGATGAATTCATTGTCCGATCACGAGATGCACCATTTCTCATACTGATTGGTTTGAGAGGACTTATCCTTACGTTCCTCTCCGAGCCATGAGGCAAGCTGGAAGAAGACAAATCATACCAAGGGTTGATAAAACAAGCCACCTCAGGGCTGATTTCCAGGACGATGATAGCCCTCAGAGGTGCCAAGCTCAGCATTTGTGGCATTGCAAAATCATTTTGGGGAAGGAATCCATCGAGCCAGACAGGTACCACGCCGGTTGCGTGCCGCATTATTCGGGTTGGTTAGAAGACTATGGCATGGGTCAATCGAGATTCATTCGAGGTCACAGAATTGTTGACGAGCATGCTGAAGTACAGGTTAAGTATAATCAACTACGCAAGAGAATTCGAGAGTGTGAAAGTGAGCATCGGGAAATACAAGAAGCCCATCAGAAATTGATCGAGGAGTGGAAAGAAATGGCTGTGTGCGCCAACAACCGACTAGGATATTTAGAGCGGGGTCTAGTAGAGCTGGAAGGAAAGTTCATCAAGAGGATCGAAGACTGCCAAAACGTCGAAGGAAATGCGGGCGGGCATCTGGCCCGAGCCTACTTACTGCTAGGACTACGCGAGTTAGTGGAGCTGTTCGAGGGAGACAAGACTGCCAAATCTGGGGAAGGTCCTTCTGGGACCAAGTAGTTAGGAGTCCTTTATTTTGCTTTAATGATGTAATAAGGCCAATGGCCACTAGTGACATTTACTTTCTATTATTTAGAGTCGTTTTGGATTAATCTTATTTTTATCAATAAAATGAGGCATTTAGCATTATAAGTTCTCCAAAACTATTTGTCGCTAGGCCTACCTCGGGCACAACGAGGCACCAAAATTAGGGCGCGATTTATATTCTCACCCAATGTGTTTAAATACTGCAATACTTTTTCCTCAGAACCCGCACTAACTTGTTACCTTTTTGTTTTTTTTCTTTTATTTTTATTCCCCTCCCCAAAGGTTAGTTCGTGTATTCTGGCACCATCAGCATACTCCACAAGATCCAAGGGCCCTCCACCTCCTCCTCCGAGTCCTGTCCGGAACAAAAACAAAGGCAAAATGGGAGATACAAGCGCCAGAAAGGAGATTGAGATTCCTCAGGGTACCCCGGTTGCTAAGGAAACTACTGCACAACTGGAACAAAAGCTGTTGAAATTTCGAGAAGAATTGGATCAGGTTCGGAATTTGGCAAACCTGTCATTTTCCCTCACCGCTCCTGATGTCAACACCCAAAATCCCGCACCTCCACAAAACACCCCGCAACCACAGATACAACCCACTCATACCTGTAACACATGCCACACTCCAAATAACACCCCACTACTCATTCCCGATCCACTGAACACCACAAATGNCCCGAAGTGGCTCAGTCGCATGTTATTAGACATTAAGGTTGAATTAGGCTACTCGGATCTAGCTGTTAGCTTTTGATGTATCTTTTAATTTCCAGTTTGATTCATTGGGTTGTAATAATTTTGTATGAAACTCGGGGAGTATAGTAAAAGGGTGTGGGAGGGGTCTTTACTTTTCTTGCATCCAAGGGTAGAAATCATGAATTAGGATTTTTATTCAAACTAGAAATCCTGCCTATAGGGTCTTTAATACTGATTCAATCACATAGAGACCATGCCTATAGGATTTAACGCTTAAATTTTCGCAAAATCACCTAGAAAGCATGTCTATAGGATTTAACATTCATGTTCTGTAACGACACATATAGAGATCATGTATATAGGCTCTTGCATTTCTGCATATACAAATGTCATTAGGCAAACCGTTTATAGGCTCAATAACAAAGTTGCATATAGACATCATGTGTATAAGACTCCTATTAATGTCATGAAAGGGTGTTAAAATCGGTAAACGTATAGAAAGCATGCCTATAGGAAACCTCGTCTTTAATAGCATCATTCGTTCTTAAGCAGTATCGATTGCTGGAACTAGTGTCTTTACTAAAACTGGTAATTTTCTACTTCTGAAACCCGCTAAAATCGGTAAACCTTTTTCCTATAACCAATCTGCACTCCCCCGAAACTCGTAAACCTTTTAATCAGCCTACATCTTTTCTGAAACAACTGGTAACTCTTTTCTAAAATCGGTTTGCATCTTTTCTCTTTGTTTAAACTGATAATTCTTTTTCTAAAATCAACTTGCATCTTTTCTGAAACTACTGGTAACTCTTTGCATCTTTTTTTCCTGAAATTAATAGATCCTACGCCTAGGTTTTTATTTCAACTCATAAGCAAAGGTTGGCTAATTAATGATTTGGGTCAGTCCCTGACAACTGTATCCGAGTTGCCTAATGCAGACTCTTTGTTTAAATACATGTGTTGAACCAGTCTGCTCGCTGCTTAATTTAATCTAAGACCAAATCAGTATTTGTCAAGGCATGCTAAACTAAATGATTGTTTGACTTCTGGGGTTAATTTGAGCCTTGTATGCTTGCTTGTCCTCCCCTTTTACTTGATACTTTTTTTGAATGTCGAGCTAGAATTTTATCCTTTAAACTCCACAAAGGCCCAATCCCTTTCTTCCCCTTTAGAATTAGAAGTCCTAATACCCCGGGACTAATAGGATTGGGACGGGTAGTAGCATGCGATAAGTAAACGATACCGTTCCGCGCTTTAATACCTTAACAGGGTAGGAAGGGTAGACATGGAGATGATGATTATACGATAACACTCCGCGTACAACTAAGTACCAGTGTTGTGCGAATGATCCATATAATGTATAAACCTAGGACCCCTATCTCCTTCTTTATTAGTTTAACAAAATTTTTCTGAGTCTTTAAAGCTATTGCATTTTCAATTTTTGCTTCTCGCATGATCTTTCGGATTATTTGCACTAAGTACTTGACCTTTTCCTCTACTTGCACGTTTTTTACAAAAATTGCTCCTTTAAAATTCAGCACTTCTTTTAACCTTTTGTGCTTCTTGTACTTGTTTATTTACATTTACATCTAAAGTGACAATTGTAGTATGGCCGGGAACCACACTAGTGGATCTTGAGGGGTGCCTAACACCTTCCCCTCGAGATAATTTCAAGCCCTTACCCAAAACTCTGGTCTGCATCTTTAATTCTTCTAAAAGTGTCCTAATGCACTATAATCATTAGGTGGCGACTCTCCAAACTCTCAAAAAAAACCCAATTCCCAATGTGGGAAAAGAGTTGTCTTCCCAAATGTCGTGAACCCGATTCCGCGAAGAAAAAGGGGGCGAGGACAGCATGGCGACTCTGCTGGGGACTTCTTTAGGCTTTTACCATTGTATGCTATACGTGACTTTATTGCTTTCTTTTATTGCTTTTGTTTAATGTCTTTATTTGAAACTAACTTGTTTCTTTTTCTTTAATTACTTTCATTTATTGCTTTTCCATCAATACTGTTGTAATTTCTGAGCAATCATTGTGATCTTTATTGTATGAACGTGAAAATACATGTCAATTTTTTTCATCCTTGTAAAACTGCATCTTCGACATCATATTCCACTCGTGCCAAACAAATACTATAGCAACGCTTATAATGAGTGGTTGCGCACTTCCAATATTATCACCCCCTAAATTTGGCAAAGGCATATTTGCGGTAAAACCAGTCGATCAACGGTGTAGTCGACGGTTCCGTGCCTTTCCCTCTTGAGTTGTCTGCTCAAGGGTACCAGTCTAGCACTTCAAGGGAGACAAGATTGCCAAATCTGGGGAAGGTCCTTCTGGGACCAAGTAGTTAGGAGTCCTTTATTTTGCTTTAATGATGTAATAAGGCCAATGGCCACTAGTGACATTTACTTTCTATTATTTAGAGTCGTTTTGGATTCGTCTTATTTTTATCAATAAAATGAGGCATTTAGCATTATAAGTTCTCCAAAACTATTTGTCGCTAGGCCTACCTCGGGCACAACGAGGCACCAAAATTAGGGCGCGATTTATATTCTCACCCAATGTGTTTAAATACTGCAATACTTTTTCCTCAGAACCCGCACTAAATTGTTACCTTTTTGTTTTTTTTCTTTTATTTTTATTCCCCTCCCCAAAGGTTAGTTCGTGCATTCTGGCACCATCAGCATACTCCACAAGATCCAAGGGCCCTCCACCTCCTCCTCCTCCGAGTCCTGTCCGGAACAAAAACAAAGGCAAAATGGGAGATACAAGGCCAGAAAGGAGATTGAGATTCCTCAGGGTACCCCGGTTGCTAAGGAAACTACTGCACAACTGGAACAAAAGCTGTTGAAATTTCGAGAAGAACTGGATCAGGTTCGGAATTTGGCAAACCTGTCATTTTCCCTCACCGCTCCTGATGTCAACACCCAAAATCCCGCACCTCCACAAAACACCCCGCAACCACAGATGCAACCCACTCATACCTGTAACACATGCCACACTCCAAATAACACCCTACTACTCATTCCCGAGCCACTGAACACCACAAATGACCATCTCCACAACACTCCTATTTACGTGGATATTGTACCCCACTACGCCCAACCCATCTCAAATGCACCTGAGTCTGATGACAAGGACTCCCTCATCAGGAACTTAGCGGCAGAGCTCAAGAAATTAACCAGCCGAGTTCAGGGCGTAGAAGGTAACAAAGGCATTGAAGGATTGAATTACGAGGACTTGTGCATTCAACCAGATGTTGAACTTCCGGAGGGGTACAAACCTCCCAAGTTCGAAATGTTTGATGGAACAGGAGATCCCAGAGTCCACCTGAGGACCTATTGCGATAAGCTAGTGGGGGTCGGAAGAGATGAGAAGATCCGTATGAAGCTCTTCATGAGGAGCTTAAAGGGAGATGCACTATCCTGGTACATCGGTCAAGACCCCAAGAAAATGG
>NW_017677198.1:7888-31025 GCF_001879085.1 Nicotiana attenuata
TAAGCAAGCCCCGGGACGTCCCATTGAGACAGGACCCGACGATCTTTGGAGGAAAATACAGGCTAAGGAGTACTCAGTCGCTGAACAGCTGAACAAAACACCAGCACAGATATCTATCCTGGCTCTTCTGCAGAGTTCAGACGCTCACAAGAATGCCTTAATGAAGATACTAAGCGAAGCCTATGTGCCCAGCAATATAACCGGGGGTGAAATGGCGAATATGGTGGGGCAAGTGTTGGAGAGCCATAAAATAACCTTCCACGAAGACGAGTTGCCGCCAGAAGGTTTGAGCCACAACAAAGCACTGCACATCACCGTGCAATGTGAAGATTATTTCATCACTAGAGTCCTGATTGATGGAGGATCAAGCCTCAACATCTGTCCGTTGATAACTCTCAGAACCTTGGGAAAAAGCCTGCATGAGATCAAAGATGGGGCTATCAATGTCAAAGCCTTCGATGGATCCCAAAGATCTACTATTGGAGAAATCAGCCTGTGCTTGCAAATGGGGACAACATGGTTCGACGTCGACTTCCAAGTGATAGACGTCCCGGCATCCTACAACTTGCTGTTGGGACGCCCCTAGATCCACGCTGTCGGAGCCGTAGCATCAACCCTGCATCAGGCGATAAAGTTTGAATGGAACCACCAAGAGGTGATCATTCATGGCGATGGTAGTAACCCCATATATAGTCGCCAGACTATCCCAATGATCGGGGGCAGAAGGAAAATAGGTGGAGAGACATACCACCACATCGAAAGGGTCAACGCTGTAGACAAAGACAAGTGGTGGGACAACAAGATCGAAAGTATCCTGAATTGGTGCGGGTACGAGCCTGGAAAGGGACTTGGTAAAAATCTTCAGGGGATCACTAAGCCCATCAAACTGAAGAAGCATGGCACTACCTTTGGCTTAGGGTATGGTTACACTTGGGAAGAATTCCAGAACTGGTCGCCACCATGGCGCGGACCCTACTATCCATTGGAGTTTCCGATACCCAGCCTGGAACAGACCTTCCAACCGACAGATACTATATATGGGTCAGAAGAAGATGAAGCGTTGGCGGCCATGAAGAATTTGTTCCTGGAGGATGATGATATGGACTGCTGTGTTCTTTTCGAGGAGGAAGGGGAGGAAGGCCCTTCTGTACAAGCTGTAAGCAGGGGAGACCGCCTCAGCAACTGGTCAATTAGGACCGTCAGAGCCCGGAGGGTTTCGGGGTAGCAAGGCTAAACAAAAGCAGCATGCATCGCATTTTTTAGTTTATTTTACTAGTTGATTTTCTTTCCGCATTGTCTTTAATTTCGAAAAGAGCTTCGATGTTTCAAACAGCTTTGACTTTAATCAAAGCATTTCAGTTTATCATATATATCTCGCTTATTATTTTCTCTATCATTTACTCTATTTTATACAGCATTACTATTACTTATCTTGACGATGAACCAACGACTGTGACTTGCAACGAAACAATGCAACAAAAGGACATAGACTCAGAAGAAGATGAAATACCTGAAGAGGTCGTCAGAGAGGTTGAGAATTTTGAGAATAGACCTAAGTCCAACCTGGAAGAAACTGAGGTCATTAATTTGGGAGATATAGAGAACGTCAAAGAAACTCGCATCAGTGTTCACTTGTCGCCATCAGAAAGGGAAAAGTATACGGAATTTTTAAAAGAATATGAGGACATATTCGCCTGGTCGTATGATGATATGACTGGACTCAGCACGGCCATTATAGCTCACAAACTGCCAACAGATCCAGCCTGTCCGCCGGTAAAGCAGAAGCTCAGGAAATTCAAGCCCGACATGAGTTTGAAAATCAAAGAAGAGGTTACTAAGCAAGTCAAAGCTAAGGTTCTCAAGGTAGTAGAGTATCCAACATGGTTAGCCAATATCGTGCCGGTACCAAAGAAGGACGGGAAGGTTAGAATCTCTGTCGACTACCGGGATCTTAACCGGGCCAGTCCCAAAGATGACTTCCCCTTGCCAAACATATACATTCTCATCGACAACTGCCCCAAGCACGAGTTGCAGTCTTTTGTTGATTGTTTTGCCGGATACCATCAGATATGGATGGACGAGGAAGATGCAGAGAAAACGGCTTTCATTACGCCGTGGGGAATGTATTGTTACAAAATGATGCCATTTGGGTTGAAGAATGCCGGCGCCACCTATATGAGAGCCATGACTACTATCTTTCACGACATGATACACAAGGAGATCGAGGTATATGTGGACGACGTCATCATCAAATCCAAGAAAGCCACTGATCATATGGAAGATTTGAGAAAGTTCTTCAACAGGCTGAGAAGGTATAATCTGAAACCGATTCCCGCCAAATGTGCGTTCGGGGTTCCTGCCGGAAAACTACTGGGTTTCATCGTGAGCCGTCGAGGGATAGAATTGGACCCGTCAAAGGTCAAAGCCATTCAAGAATTGCCACCGCCAAAGAACGAGAAAGACGTGATGAGTTTCCTGGGGGGACTCAACTATATCAGCCGGTTCATAGCTCAGTCCACAGTCATTTGTGCACCCATCTATAAAATGCTAAAGAAAGATGCTGCTACTAGATGGACCGACGATTGTCAGAAAGCCTTTGACAGAATCAAGGAATACCTGTCAACGCCGCCAGTCTTGTTTCCTCCCCAGCCAGGAAGACCTCTATTGCTTTACCTTGCGGTATTGGATGGAGCATTCGGTTGTGTTCTGGGACAACATGATGAAACGTGGAGAAAGGAGCAAGCCATCTACTATCTCAGCAAGAAGTTCACCCTGTACGAGGCACGGTATTCTCCATTAGAGCGCACCTGTTGTGCTCTGACTTGGGTAGCTCAGAAATTGAGGCATTATTTCTGTGCTCACACTACTTATCTCATATCCAGGATGGACCCACTGAAGTATATTTTCCAGAAGCCCATGCCCACTGGCAAGCTCGCCAAGTGGCAAATCTTGTTGAGTGAGTTCGACATTGTTTACGTGACTCAGAAAGCAGTCAAGGGTAAAGCCGTAGCAGATCACCTTGCCAAGAATCCCATTGAAGGAGAATACGAACCACCGAAAACGTATTTCCCTGACGAAGAAGTATCCTTTGTAGGAGAAGATATTGCAGAATCCTACGATGGTTGGAGGATGTTTTTCGACGGAGCCGCAAATTTCAAAGGAGTTGGCATAGGGGCAGTCCTAGTATCAGAAACCGGCCAGCACTACCCGGTATCCGCCAAGCTGAGGTTCCCTTGCACAAATAATATGGCTGAATACGAAGCCTGCATTCTGGGGCTCAAGATGGCCATTGACATGAACATTCAAGAGTTACTAGTGATTGGGGACTCAGACCTGCTCATACATCAAGTTTGAGAAGAATGGGCCACCAAAAACTCTAAGATACTTCCTTACCTGCATCATATACAGGAGTTGAGGAAAAGATTCACAAAGACAGAGTTTCAGCACGTCCCCAGGGTCCAGAACGAGTTCGCTGACGCATTATCCACATTATCATCCATGATCCAGCATCCAGACACAAATTTCATTGATCCCATCCCAGTAAAGATTTATGATCAGCCACCTTATTGTGTTCACGTTGAGGAAGAAGCAGACGGAAAACCATGGTTCCACAACATCAAGGAGTACTTGCAATAGGGGAATATCCAGAACTTGCCAACGCCACTCAAAAGCGCACGCTCCGGAGATTATCCAACAACTTCTTTCACAGCGGAGGGATCTTGTACAGGAGGACTCCCGATTTGGGTTTGCTAAGGTGTGTCGAAGCAAAAGAAGCATCCAGACTATTGGACGAAGTGCACGCAGGGACCTGCGGGCCGCACATGAATGGTTTTGTCTTAGCAAAGAAGATACTCCGAGTAGGGTATTTTTGGATGACTATGGAAACAGACTGTATCCAGTACATTCGTAAGTGCCATCGCTGTCAAATACATGCAGACATGATAAAGGTGCCTCTAAACGAGCTTACTGCAACAAGCTCACCGTGGCCATTTGTCGCCTAGGGGATTGATGTTATTGGACCTATCGAGCTTGCCGCATCAAATGGGCACAGATTTATCCTGGTGGCAATCAATTATTTTACTAAATAGGTTGAGGCAGCGTCATACAAAGCAGTGACTAAGAAAGTTGTGGCAGATTTCGTCCGTGACCGTATTGTTTGCCGATTCGGAATTCCAGAATCAATCATCACTGATAGTGGTTCCAATCTCAACATCAACTTGATGAAAGCAATGTGTGAGGCATTTAAGATCAAACATAAGAACTCTACAGCCTACAGGCCTCAGATGAATGGAGTCGTGGAGGTAGCCAACAAGAATATCAAGAAGATACTAAGGAAGATGGTCAAAAGTCACAAACAATGGCATGAGAAGTTATCATTCGCTTTACTAGGATACCGCACCACAGTCCGCACATCGACAGGAGCAACTCCCTACAGCTGGTCTATGGTACAGAGGCGGTCATCCCCGCCGAGGTAGAGATTTCCTCCTTAAGGATCATACAAGAAGCAGAGTTGGACGACGCAAAATGGGTAAAAGGTCGCTACGAGCAGTTAGCCCTTATAGATGGGAAAAGGATGAATGCAGTTTGCCACGGTCAGTTGTATCAGAACAGAATGTCCAGAGCCTTCAACAAAAGAGCCAAGCCAAGGAAGTTTACACCGGGGCAGCTGGTGTTGACGAAGATATTCCTGCATCTAGATGAAGCCAGGGGCAATTCTCTCCCAACTGGCAAGGTCCGTACATGGTTCACCGGGTTCTAACTCGAGGAGCCCTTATCCTTGCAGAAATGGACGAAGAAGTCTGGCCGAAGCCAATCAATTCAGACGCAGTGAAATGATACTATATGTAACCACATACGATTTCCTTTATGATGTATTTTTGAACTACGCCTGACCCGATTCCCGTTTAAGAGGGGATACGTAGGCAGCCCTATGGGTTCGGTCATAATTTAATAAAAATTTCATGTCCCCCTATTGTTGGTACTGGGGCAGAATTTTGAGGAGGACCCTCAAAATTACGAAGTTGATTTTTCATCCGTTCAGCACAGCCGTCAGAAGTGCCAGCCCAGTAAACTGGGGTAGAATTTTGAGGAGGACCCTCAAAATTCCGGAACAAGAAAGGTTGCAATGCTTTGAACCACGTCGCAATCGTTGGTTCATTTGAACAAAACCATTTTCTACTTACGTCATATTTGTTAAATCATGCATAACTATGACAGCTGTTGTTTAGCGACGCTACCCCAACGTCAAGCAGGACGAGCAAAGGCCACGGGAAGACGAACTAACCTTCCCCCTTTTACAAACTCATGATTTTTCTTTGAATGCAGGCACTCAATTTGCAATGTCATTAGATATTACGCACTCATACTTTCTCAAGAATGCAACTTCTCAGAATCATCACCTATTTACAATTGCTATCCGTACACAACATCCCCAGTAGCCACAATGATGCAATCAGCTATCAGCTATCATCTACCAGCTACCAGCTAAGAGATTTCATTACTATTCACCCTTTTAATTCTTGCATTGCATAAGGCTACTTTTCTGCCTTTCGAGACTAATCGTTGTCTCCATCTGCATTTCCTGCATTGCATATGGCTACCTTTCTGCCTTCCTAGACTAAGCGTTGTCTCCATCTGCATTTCCTGCATTGCATATGGCTACCTTTCCGCCTTTCGAGACTAAGCGTTGTCTCCATCTGCATTTCCTGCATTGCATAAGGCTACCTTTCTGCCTTCCAAGACTAAGCGTTGTCTCCATCTGTATTTCCTGCATTGCATAAGGCTACCTTTCTGCCTTCCGAGACTAAGCGTTGTCTCCACATGCATTTCCTGCATTGCATAAGGCTACCTTTCTGCCTTCTGAGGCTAAGCGTTGTCTCCATCTGCATTTCCTGCATTGCATAAGGCTACCTTTCTACCTTCCGAGACCAAGCGTTGTCTCCATCCTGCATTATCTGCATAAGGCTATCTTTCTGCCTTCCAAGCTTTACCTCCACTTGCATGGCTGAAATATCGCCACCTTATCTTTCTTGCATGGCTGAAATATCGCCACTTTTACTTACGTCCTGAAATCGGCTGTAATATCGCCATTTACATTTTTTGTATCGGCTGAAATATCGCCATTTACATTTTTGTATCGGCTGAAATATCGCCATTTACATTTTTTGTATCGGCTGAAATATCGCCCAACATTATTTAAATCCTGCAATCGGCTAAAATATCGCCATTTACATTTTTGTATCGACTGAAATATCGCCATTTACATTTTTTGTATCGGCTGAAATATCGCCAAACGTTATTTAAATTCACTATCGGTTGAAATATCACCATTTACACTTTTGCATCGGCTGAAATATCGCCAAACTATTATTTAAATTCTCCATCAGCTGGAACATTTCCTGTTTATTTAAATTTCTGTCGGCTGAAATATCGCCATTTACGCTTTTGCATCGGCTGAAATACTGCCAAATCTTGCATCTCATGGGCTGAAATATCGCCAAACTGTCCAAAGGCGTCATCATTCGGAGGCATCATCCTCATAGCCCGAGAATACCATGCCATGGGCCGAGGACCCCACTTTATATCCCGCACATCATTATTCAAAGGCATCATGGTTCAAAGGCACCATCATCATAGCCCGAGAACATCATTTCATAGCCTGCGAATCCTTTAATTCTGCGCTTCATGGCCCAGGACATCATGGTCCGAGGACGTCATCCTAACCGTCCGAGGACAGCATTCATGGTCCAACGGGAACTTGCATCATGTTTAAGCTTATGCACAATATACGCCCATATTGCTTACTTGCAGGTACACCGCCTAGCATGACCGTCTCAGCAGGAGCGATCCCGCTCCAGTCCCCACCGCCGATCAAGTTTCAAATACCTCTTGCCCCCCTAAAACATCATGCCCGTCTCTTTCGAATCGCCATCGGCATGTTCCATCAATGGTTCCTGAACTACATACGGCCTGATTCCTGTAAAACCAGGGATATGTAGGCAGCTCAAAAACCAGAGCTTGGTCAAATTCTTTTCAAATTGCCGCTTCTGGTCAAAATTGGGCATCATATCTTTACCCGACAACTCTTTCATCCTTCCCGGGTAAAGAGGGGCAGCTGTTGATACCCTATTTTTCCCTATGTATTTTTGTACCCAAAATACTTCCAAAATAGCATATGTGTGCATATATAAGCACACCCATGAGTTTTGGTATTTTTCATGATTTTTAAACCAATTTATCGCCTGTTTTAATACCACAAAAATCCAAAATTATTCCCAAATTATCGTTTTTGGTGAGTAACTTATTTCATTCTCATGTTTACACCAAAATATAAGTAAGGTAATTTTTGCATATTTTTTTACAAATTCATTTGGCATTTTTAAAGCTAAATTGCACATAATTGCAATCATAGCCTATCTTGTAATTTTTAGCATTTTATAATTATAAAATTAATCCCAGCATTTTTAAATAAAGTACTCTTAATTTACTTTTAAAATTGTGTTACTATTTTATAAAAAATTAAAAAGGGAAAATTGGCTATTTACGATTTAGCCCCAATGCATTTCAATTATAGCCAAATTCATAACCCAATTCAGCCCCAATTTGAGCCCAACTCACCCCAGCCCAATTACCCAATCAACCCGACCCAGTACCCATTAAATCAAACCCGCCCGCTTTCTTTTAATCTGAGACGTTGATCATTTTTGATCAACGGCCCAGACCTCCCCTTTCCTTTTTTAATTTCAAACGACCCCAAACCCTACCCCATTCCTCACAATACGCCGCCTCTGAATCCTCCTCTTTCCTCAACTCTCTCTCAACTCACCTCAAACCCTAGCCGCCGCCTCTCACCGAAACCCTAATCCATGGCTTCCCAGACTCATCGGAGGCCTATACCGGCCTCCCATGGCTTCTATGCGCTCATCTCTGAGGTCCTATGACCAGATCTTGAAGGGGTCTCGACCAAGCCGTTGCTCGATGGCTGTTCTCCGATCGCCTTCAACCTCTGTCCGGCCAGCCATGGCCATTCGAGCTCGATCTTCGACTATCCTGCCTAGATCTGGAGTTTCCAAAGCCTTTCTCATCGCCTGGGTTTCTTATGAAACCCTAGCTCTAAGGTTCCTTCTATTTATTTCTTAGATCTGCTCCAAGATCTATATGTGTTTGAACGTTATGAGCATGTTTCTCAAAGTTTCCCCAATTTTTTGCTTTCAAAACTCTATGTTCTTTTAACTATGGTTTTAGGTTAAGTTATTTCGAAGTTCCTCTCTTATTCTTGGCATGTTTCTGACTTTGTTGTTTGTTTTCCTTATCTGAGTAAGCACGTTGAAAACCCTAATTTTGTGATTGTTTGAGTCTGTTTGTTAAGATTTCATTCGATTCATACGCTGATCATCTCTAGGTCTATTTGATGTTAAAAACCCTAATTTTGGGAATGTATTTGAGTTCATGAGCCTATCTGTTTGGTTTACTGAAAACCCTAATTTTTAAGGGTTTCACTTGGGACTCTGAAATTGCTTGTTGTTTCACCTGTTTGTCGTCTCTAAACTCAACTGATTTGAAAACCCTAGTCTCTTTGGGAGGCTATTCAAAGTCCTGTGAGGTTGTTTGTGCATGCTTGTATGTTTGAAATTATTCAACTTGATGCCTTGTTTCAACATTTCTTTTCTCTATATGTTCTACGCTTGTGATTCTCTCTCGACTCTCTGCATGTTTTCGACTCCTTCTCACTCTATTACACCTTGAAACCTAACTAACATGCTTTGAATGTTTGCTCTATGCTATTGCTGCATGATGTTTCTTTTTGCCAATAACTTATTGCCTTCACATGTCCTGCTATTTGTGCATGCATTATATATCTGAGTACCTCCTGTGATTTATTTAACTCGAAATTGATTACAAAAAAAACTTTTCCTTCCTTGAGATCCTGATTTTACTAGCTGTCAAAGTCTAATTGATTCCTTAGTTCCTTTGATTGGCCCGGCTGAATCTTTCCAAAAATAATTTCAAATCGTGTACTTAGACTTATCGCTATTGTATGACTTTACTGTTTCTTTTATGGCAACATCCATTCTGCTTGCAAGGCATGATTTGGGACCCCCGAGCTCTCTCTGAAATTGGATGAATGAGAGCCGTCTTCACACTGCACTATTCTAATTCTGATAGTATCCCTGGGTATAAGCAATGCCTGGAATCCTGAGAATTCCTTGGAACTTTGAAGCACCTTGGATAAAGAGAAGGCTTTGGAAATCTGGATCCCGGAAGTGGCTCAATCGCATGTTATTAGGCATCAATGTTGAATTAGGCTACTCAGATCTAGCTGTTAGCTTTTGATGTATCCTTTAATTTCCAGTTTGATTCATTGGGTTGTAATAATTTTGTATGAAACTCGGGGAGTATAGTAAAAGGGTGTGGGAGGGGTCTTTACTTTTCTTGTATCCCAGGGGTAGAAATCATGAATTAAGATTTTTTTCAAACTAGAAAGCCTGCCTATAGGGTCTTTAATACTGATTCAATCACATAGAGACCATGCCTATAGGATTTAACGCTTAACTTTACCGCAAAAATCACCTAGAAAGCATGCCTATAGGATTTAACATTCATGTTCTGTAATGACACTTATACAGATCATGTCTATAGGCTCTTGCATTTCTGCATATATAACAAAGTTGCATATAGACATCACGTGTATAAGACTCTTATTGAGATCAGGAAAGGGTATTAAAATCAGTAAACATACAGAAAGCATGCCTATAGGAAACCTCGTCTTTAATAGCATCATTCGTTCTTAAACAGTATCGATTGCTGGAACTAGTGTCTTTATTAAAACTGGTAATTTTCTACTTCTGAAGCCCGCTAAAATTGGTAAACCTTTTTCCTACAGCCAATCTGCACTCCCCCGAAACTCGTAAACCTTTTAATCAGTCTACATCTTTTCTGAAACAACTGGTAACTCTTTTCTAAAAATCGGTTTGCATCTTTTCTCTTTGTTTAAACTGATGATTCCTTTTTCTAAATCAACTTGCATCTTTTCTGAAACTACTGGTACCTCTTTGTATCTTTTTCCTGAAATTAATAGATCCTACGCCTAGGTTTTTTTATTTCAACTCATAAACAAGGGTTGGCCAATTAATGAATTGGGTCAGTCCCTGACAACTGTATCCGAGATGCCTAATGCAGACTCTCTGTTTAAATACATGTGTTGAACCAGTCCGCTCGATGCTTAATTTAATCTAAGACCAAATTAGTATTTGTCAAGGCATGCTAAACTAAATGATTGTTTGACTTCTGGGGTTAATTTGAGCCTTGTATGCTTGCTTGTCCTCCCCTTTTACTTGATACTTGTTTTGAATGTCGAGCTAGAATTTTATCCTTTAAACTCTACAAAGGCCCCCATCCCTTTCTTCCCCTTTAGGATTAGAAGTCCTAATACCCCGGGACTAATAGGATTGGGACGGGTAGTAGCATGCGATAAGTAAACGATACCGTTCCGCGCTTTAATACCTTAACAGGGTGGGAAGGGTAGACATGGAGATGATGATTACACGTTAACACTCCACGTACAATTGAGTACCAGTGTTGTGCGAATGATCCATGTAATGTATAAACCTAGGACCCCTTTCTCTTTCTTTATTAGTTTAATAAAATTTTCTGAATCTTTAAAGCTATATTTTCAATTTCCGCTTCTCGCATGATCTTTTCGGATTATTTGCACTAAGTACTTGACCTTTTTCTCCACTTGCACGTTTTTTACAAAATTGCTCCTTTAAAATTCAGCACTTCTTTTAATCTTTTGTGCTTCTTGTACTTGTTTATTTTTTACATCTAAAGTCACAATTGTAGCATGGCCGGGAACCACACTAGTGGATCTTGAGGGGTGCCTAACACCTTCCCCTCGAGATAATTTCAAGCCCTTACCCAAAACTCTGGTCTTCATCTTTAATTCTTCTAAAAGAATCCTAATGCACTATAATCATTAGGCGGCGACTCTCCAAACTCTCAAAAAACTCAATTCCCAAAGTGGGGAAAGAGTTGTCTTCCCAAATGTCATGAACCCGATTCCACGAGGAAAAAGGGGGCGTCGACACAACCTGTTATTGAAACCGGGCCAGATGATCTCTGGAGGAAAGTACATGCAAGGGAATACTCAGTCGTCGATCATTTAAACAAAACTCCCGTCCAGATATCCATCTTGTCGCTACTGTAAAATTCGAAAATACATAGGAGTGCCCTGATGAAAATGCTAAATGAAGCTTACGTGCCCAACAACATCACCAGTTGAGAGATGGCCAACATGGTAGGGCAAGTGCTGAAAAGCCATAAGATCACCTTCCATGAGGATGAACTGCCCCCTGAAGGGTTATGCCACAATAGGGCACTGCATATCACGGTACAGTTCGAAGACAAATTTATTGCCAGAGTCCTAATAAATGGGGGCTCGAGTTTCAATATTTGTCCTTTAACTACTCTGAATAGATTGGGCAAAGATTTCCACGAGATACGGGTAGGAAGTATGAACGTGAAAGCCTTTGATGGGTCTCAAAGGGCCACGATTCGGGAGATTAACCTTTGCCTGCAGATGGGGCCAACTTGGTTCGATGTTGAATTCCAAGTGCTTGACATATCAGCTATATACAATCTTCTGTTGGGTCAACCTTAAATACATGCCGTTGGGGCCGTGGCTTCCACACTACACCTGGCTGTGAAGTTCGAGTGGAACCACTAGGAGGTAGTCATTCACAGAGATGGGAGTAACCCCATTTACACCAGTTAAACTATCCCGGCCATCGAGAATAGAAGAAAGCCGGTTGGAGAAACTTATCATCACATTGAACATGTCAACGCGATTGAAAAGGACAAGTGGTGGAGTAACAAAATAGAAAGCATACTGGCATGGTCTGGGTACGAACCTGGCAAAGGATTGGGAAAGGATCTCCAGGGCATTACTAAACCAATACAGCTGAAACGTCACGGCACAACTTCGGGCTGGGGTACCCATATACCTGGCAGGAGTATAATGACTGGTCGCCACCATGGCGTGGTCCTTATTACCCTCTTGAGCAACCGGTGCTACATCTGGGTCAGACTTTTCATCAGGCCGATACGATATGGGGGACTGCAGAAGAAGAAGCTTTAGCTAGGGTGAGGAAGACGAGGATATGGATTGCAGTGCGATAATTGAGGAGGAGGAGGAGGAAGAAGGCCTCACCATTCAGACTGTGGAGAAGGGAACTATTGTTGATACCCAATTTTTCCCTATATATTTTTAATATGCATAAATACTTCCAAAATAGCATATATATGCATATCTAAGCATGCACAAGGTTTATGTAATTTTTCTATAATTTTAAATTGATTTATTTCCTTCCCTTTTACTCATAAAATCCTCAATAATTATCCCTCAAATCATTGTTGTAGTAATTTAGTCATCTAAATCCTATATTTATGTCAAATATTGTTAAAATATTTTTAGTGAATTTTTATAATTGTGTTTTACATTTTTAAAGCTAATTTGCATATAATTGCAATATTAGCCCTATTAATGTATAATTACACTTATATGCATAAAATTGATCTTCTATATTTTTTATAACATTAAATATCTATTTCAAATCATTTTAGTACATGAAATTATTTTTTAGAAATTATCTATTATTTATTATAAATTATATGGGGATAAATCGGCTATTTAAAATCTGGCCAAATTGCTTTTCAATTTTAGCCTTAATTAAACCCAATACCCCAACCCAATTTCGGGTTAAATAACCCGACCCAGGCCCTAAATGCACCTACCCGACCCAAAACCCGTCAAATCCTGGTCGTTGATCTTTTTAGATCAACAGCCCTTGTTCAGTCTTGCCTTTTTTATTCCAAGCGACCCCCCAACCCTAACCATTTCCCCACTTTCGTTGCCCTAAGATCCTCTCCTCTCTCAAAACACTCTCAACCTAACCCTAGTCTTCAACCGCCGACTTCCCATCTCCGGCTATCTCCGGTGACCTCTCATCGTCTCTTGAACCTCCAATGGCTTCTCTCATACCATGCTTGCCTTCTCTAAGGTCTTCAGGGGCCCAGGGCCATGCCAACTTGCATCTAGGGTTCGTCACTTGCTTGTTCTTGGCTACTCCAGTGTGATTTCAAGCAAAATCACGTTGTATTTGCAACGATCCTTGGGTTTTCTAACCAGGTTCTTCATCTCTATATGGGTTTCTTTCGAAACCCTAATTTCTTTTCTATACCTCCTAGATCTGTACAGATCTAGGACGATTTGAGTCTGTTTCTTTAATATTTTACACTGTCCTTGGAACTCTTTACAAGAATCGTTGATTTCAAGTGTTTTTCACCTTCTTCTAAAAATTAGGGTTTCGAAAAACCTTCTTTAACTGATTCTTTGTGTTTAAACTTCTATTTCTTGCGTATTTTGACTGATTCTATGATTTTACTGCATCTTTAACTCGTCTATGTTGAAAGCCCTAATTTTCTAGGTTTTTCCGTTTGATTTTTGTGACTGGCCGGTTCTCGTTTGAGTTTCTATGACTATCTCGCCTCGAATATGTTTCTACTGAGTTTCTTAGCCTAGCTTACATCAACTCTATATGTTTGTGTTCGTCTTGACTGTTCAAGACTTGCCTCTTTCTATCAGTGTTGTTTAATCTTTATGTTTGCTAAAGTTATGTGTCGATCTCTGGTTGTTCTTGTCTTACTCTATTTATATGCTAAAACACTAACTCATGACTTTCTCTTTGATTGATTATGGATCCCCTGTTTCATGGTTTGATTGGAAGACCTTCCTTTAAACCTTTGATTCCTACCCTTTCTATTCAATTTGATTGATTCGCCTACCTTGTCTGCATTGGTACTTTATTCTTACTGACTATCTCCTTAATTAGAATTTTTCTGAACTTAGCCCTAATTGTTAACCCTATACTTACTATATTTGAAATCTTTCCTTATTGGTCGTACATTGATTTCTTTCCTTATTTGTTACTTGTTCTTACCGTTTGAACTGATTCCCTTAAATTAAGGGAGTACTTGTACTGAGTTTTGCTCTAATTGGTTTTGAGTTCCATAATTACTATATTATTGTGATTCTTGCCTTATTTTACCTAGTTTCGAACTACTATATATACATCCTCTCTCATTAAGACAAACAGACGAACACATTGGTTCAAAAGAAAAAAAAGAGCTCTCTCACACTCAAAACTTTTCTGCTCCCTCTTTGGTTACTTGCTATCATTCTGAGTTAGCCGGCTGCAAGCCAAGGCTAACTATTGTGCTTTCCTATTCCTCACTTTGTGTTTACCATATCTCTACTGGTATGTTCTGATTTCAATTCAAGTCTCGAATCCAATATGTTTCTTTTACAACTTCAGTTTATCATGTTTCTAGTTTGTTTCTATCTATGGTTCTGTTGTTCAACATGCAATTACATGTTTAAATTACTGCTTCATCTAGCATGCTAGTCTAACCTTCTTAGGGCTTTTCAGAATATGTTCTACCCCCTCCCCTAGTAGTCTGTCTCAACATGACTCTACCTTACTTTGAATGCTTGTCTACTTGTTATCCGGTTTTGATGTGCAAGCTGATCTGTCACTTTAGAAGGCTGATTCTATGATTGTTTCTGAAACTCTTACTGTATTGGTACCAATAGCTATCCCTTAATCCCTTAAACCCCACAAGAACTGCTACTATGTGTCCCCAATTCCCATTCCCCTGTATAAAGGACTGTTATTTGAGTATTGCTGAACTTGTTTGACTGACCTGCTGTTTGTTTAATTACACCACTATTTTCAAAAGCTGTTTTCCCAACACCTCTCTTGCTTACAAAGTTATTTCAACTAAGTCTCTTTTTTTTACACTGTTATTCCTACTGGAACCCTTTCAAACTATGTCAAGCACTCTCACTTTGTTCCTAAGTCCCTAGGTTCTGCCCCCTCCAGTGTGTGTACTGCCTTGGGATCCTTTTGAGAACCCTCTGCACTCTGGCACACTGAGGCTGGCCCTTCCACACTGCACTTACTCAATTTGGTTACAAAGTGTAGGTGTGAGCACTGCCCGGGATCCTTGAGATCCTTAGGGAACTCTGACGCACCTAGACAATGATATTGTCTTTAAAATTGGCATTTGAGGCTATTGGAGGTTTGGGGAAATCACTTGGGCATGCTTCAGGCTCCCTATAGTGTAACTTCTTCTTTTTCTTTATCTATGTAATTCATTCATCTGGTTTGTAATAATTGTAACCGAATATTGGGGTGATTAGTAAAGTGGGTGGGTAATTACACATTTGTGGGGTAATATGGGTAGAAACCATGCCTATAGGACCTCATATTTGTTCTACTATGTTAGAAACCATGCCTATAGGATTTCATATATTTGCTATGTTTACCTCACTATGCTAGACATCATGCCTATAGGTTTTACAATCAACTTGACAAATAGATATCATACTTAAGCATGTAATCAAGTTCAAGTTTCTGTTCCAATGGTTGTTTACATTTATTTCCGCTAGAAATCATGCCTATAAGTTTATAAACAACTAGATATCATAGGGAACAACATCAGAAACTCTGCATATAGATCTAAAAATCAGTTTAGTTTAAATAAGTCAATCCAGTTCATGATTAGTTTACTTCGAAACTGGTCTAATTAGTGGTTTGTTTTCCCTGAAATGAATTCTTTCGAGTACCGCTCTAATTTACTATTAGAATGCATGCCNCAAGCCTATAGGGCGTTTTCAAATCTTGCAACTCTGAAACTATTTCTGCTACTTAATGTTGTTATGATCTAACAGGCTTAAAATAAGTAGGTAAACTGATAGGGCCATTACTTCTGAGTTTACAAAACAAACCGCCTATCTTCTATGTCTTGATATTCACTTAGACATCATGTCTAAGAATACCGTTTAACAATACGACCCTTATTTGTGTTTGAGTCGTGCTGCTTATGTGCGTTGTTTGTGGAGGTAAACTCGAGCCTCTAATTGCTTCTTTTCTGCCTTATGTGCTAAGGTCCTATTTGTTCTTGTCTGTCGCCTTAGTATTTTCTCCTTTAAACCTTAGGGGACTGTCTAGAACTGCCTATAGGTAGAGGTCCTAAATTTCCTCCAGAACCAATAAGAAGGGACGGGTAAAAGCACGCGATAGTGATCTCTAACCAACACTCGCTTTAATAATCACTAAGGGGGTAGGAAGGGTAGATATGGGATATGATGACTATGCGCTAATGTCACGTGTAGCCCCTCATTGATGAGTGTTTACCGGACATTGTGTGGGGTGATCCTGTAGGCTAAACAACCTAGGACCCTCCTTTCCCAAATCCCTTGTGTTTAAAACCTTGTTTTATATGTATACAACTTGCTCAAATCATTGTCTATTATCTGAGTCATACAATATCCAACCTGCTCTGATTTGCAATTATGTGTTTAAATACTATTTGTTTGATTAATTCATGACTGAAGTTCGGCCGGTACCCACCATTGTGGACCACGAGGGGTGCCTAACACCTTCCCCTCAAGGTTATTTCGAGCCCTTACCCTAAATCTCTCGTAATGCAAACCAAATCCAAGAGTTAATCACTCTCGGTGCCCTAACTCACCGTAATCCGTTAGGTGGCGGCTCTTCAAATACCTAATTCCAAAAGGAAACGAGTTGTTCCCCTATGAATGTCGAAACCTGAACTTTTTCCGCGAGGAGGAAAAAGGGGGCGCGACAGCATGGCGACTCTGCTGGGGAAACCTTTTAGGCTCTTACCATTACAAACTTATCTTTTTATGAATTAGTCCAAGTATGCTTCATCCCGTACCCTTCTCTCTTATTTGAATTTAACTGCCGTTTTCTTTTAAGCATTTATGGTTCTTTATCCCCGAAACTAACTTGTCTTTTTGTTTTCCATTTTCTGTAACTGTCTTTCAATTATTTAAATGTTGTATTTCCCTACCTGAAAATACTTGACTACATGTTATTAACTGCTGCACAAATCATGCTCGACATCATATTCCACTCGTGCGTATCAAATCCTATAGCAATGCTTTAATGAGCGGTTGCGCTCTTCCTATTTACTATCCTTGAATTCGGAAAGGCTTATTTGCGGTAAAACCAATCGATCAGGGGTGCAATCTATGGTTCCATGCCTTCCCCCTCGAGTTGTCCGCTTGAGGGTACCAATCTAAAACCCCATAGAAACCTTACTCTGGATAAAATTGTGCATGCATCATGGTAAAACCTAGTCGGATCAATATGCTGTCCACGTAATGATCCTTTAAGATAAGCCTTATCCAAAAGTCCATCGGGTTTTCCATAACCCCAACTGACAAAACTACATTCTATGCATTAATTTGGAGAACTAAATGCCGATATGTTGATCATAAATGTATAAATAGTCGAGTCTAGTGGGGTAAGGTCTAACCCTTTTGTTTTGCAGAAAATGAGGCATGAAGTCCCCAGATTCGATATGGTTATCAACGTCCCATCATTGCTGCTAGATTGGTGGGAGGACCTTTCCTCAAGTGACAAGAAATATGTGAGAAAGTACTTGGGTAACCTGCCTTCCTTGCTAGATATTGAGCCAAACAACAAATTAATCGAGGCTGCCACTTTATTTTGGGATAGTGAAAGGGCTGTGTTTCGTTTCGGTGACATAGAAATGACACCACTCCTAGAAGAAATTGGAGGGCTTGCGGGGTTGACTTGGGATAATCCCGTGTTATTGGTACCAGAAAACCATACTGGCAGTGGATTTTTAAAGATGATGGGGCTAAAAAAGAATGTCGACCTAGTGTGCTTGAAGGAATCTTACATGCCTTTCGAATACCTGTATGAGAGGTATGGCCATAGCAAGTCTTTCCGTACCTACCATGATGAGATCTCTCTCACTTCTCTGGGTCACATTCACCGCAGAGTGTTCGTATTCATTGTATGATTCTTTGGCCTGATAGTGTTCCCCATGAAAAAGGGAAGAATCCACACTAGGTTGGCCATGGTCGCCAAGGCTTTGATGGAAGGGATTAATGGACGGACATATACCATAGTTCCCATGATCATAGCTGACATCTACAGGGCTCTGGAGCGCTGCCAAAGAGGGGTCAAGCATTTCGTGGGTTGTAACTTGTTGCTGCAGTTATGGTTGTTGGAGCATTTCCAAAAGGGTCGTTATCGCCAAGAATTTCCACGAAGGGCTTGGAACGACCATATTGCCTTCCATCACCCCAAGCAGATGACTTACATTCCAGACAGATTTGCTCAGCCAGAAAGTTCCAAAGAATGGGTAGAGTTCTTCGACAACCTGACCGAGGAACAGGTGCAATGGATGTTTGAATAGTTCCCAACAGACGAATTTATTAACACATCCAGGGATGCTCCGTACTTGGTGCTGATCGGGTTGAGAGGGGTATACCCGTATGTCCCTATCCGAGTTATGAGACGAGCAGGTAGGAAACAGGTTATACCAAGGGTTGTCAAGACGAGTCATTTCAGGGCAGACTTTCAAGACGACGACGTCCCTTACAAGTGCCAAGCTCAGCACATGTGGCACTGCAAAATCATTATGGAGAAGAACACCGTTGAGCCAGACAGGTATCATGCAGGGTGCGAGCCTCTCTACCCGGCATGGTTAGAGGACAATCTGAAAGGAATGGTGACACCATGGGCCGATCGAGGGAACAAAATCACAGATGAAGAAGCTGAAGCTCATGTTAAATACAACAGTCTGCGCAAAAGGGTCCACGACTTTGAGAATGAGCACCGGGAAATACATGAGATGAATGTGAGGTTGATCGAGGAATGGAAAGAAATGGCAGTCACTTCCAACAGGAAACTGGAATATCTGGAGCGAGGAATAGTGGAGCTGGAAGGTAAAGGCATAAAGAGGATTACAAATTGCCAAAACGCTGAAGGAGCTGAAGGAGAAGATCTGGCCAGAGCCTACTTGCTGCTGGGGCTGCGCGAGCTGGGGGATCTATGTGATGGAGTCCGGAAGATCGAATCTGGGAAGGTCCTTCTAGAGCCATGTAGACTATATTTATTTGCTTTCCTAAATGTAATAAGGCCAAGTGCCAATAGTGACTTACCTTTATTATCTTATTGTCGTTTTGGGATTCGTCTATTTTTCATATTAATTAAATGAGGCATTTATTGGCATCTAAGTTCTCCAAATCAACTTGTCGCTAGGCCTACCTCGAGCACAACGAGGCTCCTAAATTAGGACGCGAATTTCATCTTTTTGCAATATATGTTTAAATACTGCAAGTACTCTTTTCAGAATTATTACTGACTTGGCTACCTTTTGTTTTTCTTTCTTTATTTTGATTATTCCCATTCCCCAAAGGTTGGTTCGCACATACTGGCATCATCAACATACCTAAAGGTCCTCCATATCGTCCTCTTCCAAGTGATCCTAAAAGCAAAGGAAAAATCAGAATAAATGATACAATGCAGTGCAATAGTTGAGGAGGAGGAGGAAGAAGGCCTCACTATTCAGACTATGGAGAAGGGAGTTGTTCTCAAGAACTGGACCGTCGCACCATCCTGGGCCCGTCGAGTCCATGGGTAGCTTGGCAGATTTTATTTCTATAGACATTCTAGCATTATTATTACTTTTCCTGATGAACCGTTGACTGTGACATGTAATGAGGCAACGCAACATGAGGATAGTGATTCGGATGAAGAGGACGAGATACCCGAGGAAGTTTTCAGGGAGGTGGGAAAACTTTGAGAATAAGCCTAAGTCCAACCTGGACGAAACTGAAGCAAGTAAATTTGGGGAACGTCGAGATCGTCAAGGAGACCCGCATCAGCATTGACTTGTCACCAACAGAGAAGAAAGAGTACATTCGTTTCCTAAAAGAGTATGAGGACATCTTCGCATGGTCATACGATGACATGACAGGTTTGAGCACGTCCATAGTGGCTCTCAAGTTAACTACCAATCCAATTTGCCCGCCGGTAAAGCAGAAACTCAGAAAGTTCAAACCAGATATGAGTCTGAAAATCAAGGAAGAAGTTACCAAGTAGATCAAGGCCATAATTCTCAGGGTGGTTGTGTACCCAACCTGGTTAGCCAACATTGTGCCAATTCGGAAGAAGGATGGGCAAGTTAGAGTGTGTGTCGACTAACGAGATCTAAACAAAGCAAGTCCCAACGACGATTTTCCACTGCCAAACATACACATCCTGGTCGATAATTGCGCCAAGCATGAACTCCAATCTTTTGTAGATTGCTTCGCGGGTTATCACCAGATTTGGATGGATGAAAAGAACGCGGAGAAAACAGCCTTTATTACACCATGGGGGGTATACTGTTACAAGATGATGCCATTTGGTCTAAAGAATGCTGGGGCTACCTACATGAGAGCCATGACAACCATCTTCCATGATATGATACAGAAGGAGATAGAGGTGTATGTGGACGATGTCATTATCAAATCCAAGAAGGCTGCAAATCATATAGCAGATCTGAGAAAGATCTTTGATAGGCTAAGGCGGTACAATTTGAAATTGAACCCCACAAAGTGTGCATTCGAGGTTCCCGCAGGAAAGTTATTGGGGTTCATTGTCCGCCGTCGAGGGATCGAGCTAGATCCGTCTAAAGTCAAGGCTATACTGGAGGTACCGCCGCCTAGGAGCTAAAAGAGCATGATGAGCTTCCTAGGACGTCTCAATTATATCAGTCGCTTCATAGCACAGTCCACAGTCATATGTGAACCCATCTTCAAGATGCTGAGGAAAGATGCCGAGATAAGCTGGACCGAGGATTGTCATAGGGCTTTTGACAAAATCAAGAAGTACTTGTCCACACCACCAGTCCTGGTCCCGCCAGAGCCAGGACGACCTTTGTTACTTTATCTATTTGTATTGGACGGAGCCTTCGGATGTGTTTTGGGACAACATGACGGGACAAGAAAGAAGGAGCAGGCCATATACTACCTGAGTAAGAAGTTCACACCTTACGAAGCGCGGTACTCTCTACTGGAATGCACTTGCTGTGCTTTGACGTGGACAACTCAGAAATTAAGGCATTACTTCTGTGCCTATACTACATACCTCATATCCAGGATGGACCCTCTGAAATACATATTCCAGAAGCCCATGCCGACTGGAAAGCTGGTCAAGTGGAAAATAGTATTAAGTGAGTTCGATATCGTCTACGTAACTCAAAAGGCGATCAAGGGACAAGCATTGGCAGATCACCTTGCTGAAAATCCGGTGGGAGGAGAATACGAACCCTTGAAAACATATTTTCCTGATGAAGAAGTATCATTCATAAGAGAAGACATTACCGTAGCATATGACGGATAGAGGATGTTCTTTGACAGGGCTGCAAATTTCAAAGGAGTAGGCATTGGAGCAGTCTTGGTATCAGAAACGGGTCAACATTACCAGGTATCTGCTAAACTTAGATTTCCCTGCACTATGGCGGAGTATGAAGCTTGCATACTAGGGCTCAACATGGCAGATGACATGAATATTCAGGAGGTGTGAGTAATTGGGGATTCTGATTTGCTCGTGCACCAGGTAAAAGGGGGGTGGGCCACCGAGAATTCCAAGATATTACCATAACTGCACCACGTGCAGGAATTGCGAAAGAGGTTCACCAAGATAGAGTTTCGACATGTACCCAGAATTTAGAATGAGTTTGCCGACGCATTGGCCACCTTGTCATCTATGATACAACATCCAGACAAGAATTATATTGATCCCATTCCGCTGAGGATCCATAATCAACTGACATATTGTGCTCATGTCGAGGAAGAAACAGATGGAAAGCCTTGGTTCCATGACATCAAGGAGTATTTATCAAAGGGAGAATATCCAGAGCATGCAAATCACACTCAGTAGCGCACACTTCGAAGATTATCCAATCTCTACTTCCACAGCGGAGGAAATTTGTACAGAAGAACTCCATATTTGGGATTGCTAAGATTTGTCGACACAAAAGAAGCTTCTAAGCTACTCGAGGAGGTACATGCTGGGACCTGTGGCCCGCACATGAATGGTTTCGTCTTGGCTAAGAAGATACTCAGGGCCGGTTACTTTTGGATGACCATGGAGACCGATTGTGTCCAATATGTCCGCAAATGCTACCATTGTCAAGTGCACGCCAATATGATAAAAGTACCGCCAAATGAGCTCAATGCAACAAGCTCACCTTGGCTGTTCGCCGCTTGGGGAATAGATGTTATTGGTCCGATTGAGCCCACAACTTCAAACGGACACAGGTTTATTCTGGTAGCCATCGATTACTTCACTTATGGGTAGAGGCTGCATCTTACAAAGCTGTAACCAAGAAAGTCGTCGAAGATTTTGTCAAAGACCATATTGTTTGCCGATTCGGAGTTCCTTAGTCTATTGTTACTAATAATGCCTCCAATCTTAACAATGATCTGATGAAAGCTTTGTGCGCAACTTTCAAAATCAAGCACAAGAATTCCACAGCCTATAGACCTCAGATGAATGGAGCCGTAGAAGCCGCCAACAAAAATATCAAGAAGATACTAAGGAAAATGGTAGAGAACCACAAAGAATGGCATGAGAAGTCACCCTTTGCTCTATTGGGGTACCGCACCACGGTTCGCACATCAACCGGGGCAACTCCCTACATGTTGGTTTATGGTACCGAGGCTGTCATCCCAGCCGAGGTGGGGATTCCTTCTTTAAGAATCATACAGGAAGCTGAACTCAGCGATGCAGAGTGGATAAGGAGTCACTATGAACAATTGGCCCTTATCGATGGAAAAAGGATGAACGCAGTGTGTCACGGCCAACTTTATCAGAACAGAATGTCCAGAGCTTTCAATAAAAGGGTCAAACCAAGGCAATTTGCAACGGGACAGCTGGTGCTGAAGAAGATCTTCCCACATCATGATGAAGCCAAAGGGAAATTCTCTCCCAACTGGCAAGGTCCTTACATGGTTCACAGAGTACTGATAGGAGGAGCACTCATACTTGTAGAAATGGACGGAGAAATTTGACCAAAACCAATACATTCAGACGCAGTCAAAAGATATTATGCTTAGACTATTTACATTTATTCATCTGATGTAATTGAACTACGGTTGACCTGATTCCCGTTTAAGAGGGGATACGTAGGCAGCCTTATGGGTTCAGTCATATCATAATAAAATTACCATCCCTCCCCCCCCCCC
>NW_017677198.1:31034-33160 GCF_001879085.1 Nicotiana attenuata
CCCCCCCCAAGATCAGAAACTGGGGCAGAATTTTGAGAAAGACCCTCAAAATTCCGGAGCAAGTCCAGCCGACGCCAGCGCATGCCAGAAGATCAGAAATTGGTTAAGAAACTGGGGCAGAATTTTGAGAAGGATTCTCAAAATTTTGAAGAAGGTTAAGCAAGGCCTATCATCCGCCAACGGTCAAAAGATCATCTACCGAACTGGGGCAGAATTTGGACGAGGACCCTCAAAATTCCATAAGAGAGCTGCAATGACTTTGAAATGTGTTACAGTCACTGGTTCATCCAAAACTACTTGATATATCAATACGTTTCTAAAATGACTCTATTTTTATCAATAATTGCATATTTTTGAATACTCTATTTCCATAACAGTCAGGTGTTACCTAGGGCAACTCGAAAGGGGCTTCTAGGATGGAGCAAAGTAAGGCCAGCGGACAGAAGCACGAACCAACCTCCCTCACAAAACTTCCAACTTTTCTTTGAACGCAGGCACATTTGATGTAACGATAACGCTCGCAAACATATATACACAAAGCAAATTCACTATCCATCCGGCCATCAGATACGGAATATATCTCCAGCTAAGACATACACTACTCTTATCTGCTACTCACTCTTCGCTTGGGACTAATCCCTGTCCCCTATACTTGCATGAGGCTAATCCCTGCCTCCCTATTTGCTTGCATGAGGCTAATCCCAGACTCCATATTTGCATGAGGCTAATCCCTGCCTCCATACATGCATGAGGCTAATCCCTGCCTCCCTAGTTGCATGAGGCTAATCCCAACCTCCATACTCGTATGAGGCTAATTTCTGCCTCCATACTTGCATGAGGCTAATCCCTGCCTCCCTATTTGCATGAGGCTAATCCCTGCCTCCATACATGCATGAGGCTAATCCCTGCCTCCCTATTTGCATGAGTCTAATCCTTGACTCCATACTTGCATGAGGCTAAACCCTGCCTCCATACTAGCATGAGGCTGATCCCTGCCTCCATACTTGCATGAGCCTTATCCCTGCCTCCCTATTTGCATGAGTCTAATCCTTGACTCCATACTTGTATGAGGCTAATCCCTGCCTCCATTTTTGCATGAGTCTAATCCTTGACTCCACACTTGCATGAGGCTAATCCCCGCCTCCATACTCGTATGAGGCTAATCCTTGCCTCCATACTTGCATGAGGCTAATCCCTGCCTCCTACTTGCATGAGGCTAATCCCTGCCTCCATACTCGCATGAGGCTAATCCCTGCCTCCCTATTTGCATGAGGCTAATCCCTGCCTCCACACTTGCATGAGGCTAATCCTTGCCTCCCCATCTGCATGGGACTAAGCAATGTCCCTCTTTGTGCGAATATTGCTCTATTTCTAAGTACTCTTTATTCTCTTTTCAATCAGGGCGAAGCTCTACCCTCCATTTCACAAGACTAAGCATTATCTTGATAACATCATGACTATTGCATATCATGGGCTGAAATATCGCCAACCTATCCAAAGGCATCATAGTCTAAAAGCATCATCCTCATAACCGGAAGACACCATGCCATGGCCTGAGGATCTCTCAAATTTGCATATCATTATTCAAAGGCGTCATGGTTCGGAGGCACCATCTTCATGGCCCGAGAACATCATTTCATGTCCTGCGAATCCCTCACTAAATAATTCATGGCCCAGGATGTCATGGTCTGAGGATGTCATCTTTAACCGTCCGAAGACAACCTTCATGCTCCAAAGGGAATTTTCATCATGTTTAAATTTTTGCAAATACATGTTGGTAGCATCTTTTATCCACAGGTAACCAGTAAGCAACCGCTATCCTAGCAGGAGCGATCTCGCTCCAGTTCCTTCAACTGTCCCAAGCTTTAACCGCTCACCATAGCCGCTTCGGCACCTCGTGTCCGTTCTTGTGATGATTCCAAAGTATTCCGCCGGTCAAAATTGGCCATCATTTCTTTACCCGAAAACTCTTTCATCCCTCCCGCGTAAAGAGGGGCAGCTGTTGATACCTAATTTTTCCCTATATAATTTCAATATGCATAAATACTTTAAAAATAACATATATATATATATAAGCATGCACAAGGTTTTTGTAATTTTTCTATAATTTTAAATATTTTAATTTA
>NW_017677199.1:0-23608 GCF_001879085.1 Nicotiana attenuata
GATGAGGCAAGTAGTCGAGCTACAAGATGAAAATCGAAAGGCTGCACAAAGAATTAGTGCAACAATCATGAGAATGAAGGCCGAGGGCGGAGGAAGTGGCTGAAGAGAGCGAGTTCCCACCAGAAAATAATTTTGAAGAAGCAGATATAGTGAGCCAATCTTGGCTAGAGGAACAAGCTCAACTTATAAAATCTCATGAGTTTCTCCGTGATGGTCTTTCAAATATGACAGAACAACTAATAGAAGCAAGAACTGAGCTCAGGCAAGAGATAGACCAATTTGGCTCAGATATCCATGACTTGCATGCTCAATTGAATAAAAAGGTTGAGGCGTCTGATGTCCTACAACCAATTTTTGTGGATACTGGCCAGCTTGTGGAGCGGAAAGAGGAATTCCAACTATTCGACCAAAATATTATTAATGATGCCAAGGTTGACGAAGAGCTCAAAATTGAGGATGTCAAAAATAATGCAATTTTGGAGTTGGAGCGTATTGGACCTCATTCTAAACACTTTTCAACATTATGTTTGGTTGGTGACATGGAAATTGATCCATTCGAGCATAGGGAGGAGTCAATAGATGAGGAACAAAGTGTTTATATTCTGAAATTTGCCACACCAAGGAGACAAAACGACATTCCTCACTTAAAGGCCAAGAAGTGCAAGATGCGATACCTACTACTTGGGTTCTTTATTTTTACACCACCGCCCCATGAACGTGACAGAAAATTTGATGCAAAATTGGGGGCGCAATTTATATCCTCAAAGTGGAAGGAAAAGTGGTGAAAGTGATAGTGTCGTGCCGCGACGTTAAATCAAGCGCTTGTTGGGAGGCAACCCAGTTCCATTTTTTTTCTTTTGTTTTTTGTTTACTTTTTTTTTTATATTTTATTGTGTTACATTTTTTTATTGTATTATTTTTTTGTAGTATTATTTTTGTGTTGTAGGAGTACGAGCATGGAATCAAAGCCAAGAGGCATGGGCAAAAGCGAGCAGGTGGTTGAAACTAAGTGTGAGGTACCCGCACAAGGGATCATACCAGGGAGAAGTCTGAGTATCCCGTGAGCTGCTAATTCTTCGGCCTTTGGCCTACCAGGGAGTCTCTTTTACCCTCTTGTTATTTTTAGTGTGCATTGAGGACATTGCACAATTTTAAGTGTGGGGTGAGGAGATTGTCTGGTTGATTTTCTGTGCTATGTTAGCTTATAGTACTCGTTCTTAGTGTAGTAATTTTTTTTAAAAAAGAAAACTAAAAAACGAAAAAAAAATTTTTTTGAAAGATTTGGACTTTTCCCGACGATGGATCTCCTAGACAGTTTTCTTGAGGGATTAAAGTCTAAACAAAAAATCCAAAAATATGTCTTTTATTTTCTTTAGGAAGTAATAATCCCCTGTGGTTTTTCTTTGTGCCTCGGTTCTTTTCCATGGGATGTAGTTTGAACCGGGTAGTAGTATTTTTTTATATTTTTAGAGTAGATTAGAATTTAGGGAATAAATGGAGGAATAATGATGAACCTAGGCGCCCTTGACTTGTTTGATAGTAGCATATTTAGGCTTTGGCATGTGTAGTATCTTCCCTATGATTTGAAATTATTGATGATGCCTTATATGTTGGATAGCATGTCTTGTGATGCCCATGTCTCGTTTTCTTGACTTATATTCACTTTGTGCTTCATGCTTAATATCTCGTGGCTCCGTGAATATTTGCATTTGTTTGAGAGCCGGAATGAGATCGTTCTTAGTGAGTCATGTGCCATGTGTGGTGAGGTTTTTGTATAGTCTATGTATTATACTTGTGTCTAGAACTTGCCCGGAAGCGAAATTTTAGGTGATGTTCGGTTTGAAAAAGGATTTTAGGCCTTCTTTGATCTTTTTGGGCTTAGTGCTTATCACAAATAAAATATATCCCTAGTTAACTCTTTTGAGCCTATAGACTTTTATTTGGCACCCACATTACAAGCCTATACCCTTTTTGTTCTTAATTGACATTGTTTTGATCCCTTTTCCTCTTAAAGCACTTTAATTGTGAGATGAGCGCTAAAAGAAGTAAGAAGGAACTAAGTGTGGGGTGGCTTTTGAGTGGAACCAATAAAAGGATGAACGGTGCACTTGTTTTGTAAAATAATACGCCATTAGCAGAAATTGAAAAAAAAAGAGAATAATCTGAAAAGAAAAGAAAAATTAAGATGAATACATTGTTGTCTTGTTCTTGCTAGTGGGTATGAATTAAAGTAGTGCTTAAAGAAGAAGGAAACGTTTTTGGGGGTGATATTATTTGTGAGATTGAAGTGGGATTGAAGAATTTGCGCTTAAAGTTGATTATGTGGTGTGTTAAAGTGCTTAGGAGGGTTAGTCACTATTCCTAAATATATCCTACCCGTCCCTTAGCCCACATTACAACCATGAAAAAGTCCTAATTGATTATAGATCGAGTGAGCCTATATTAGTAGAGATTTACATTATGGGCAAGCCTATGGTACCAATTACATGCATGTGACTTCTTTTGTGAGAGAGAGAGAGAGTTCTTTGATATTTATATATGAGTCTTTAAACTATATTTGATCATGAGATTTGATTGTGTGGATTCAACTTACTCTCTTGCCTTAGTTGTGAGGGCACATGGTTTCACGAAGGATAGGTAACATTATTAGACTTCTCTAGGATGTTGGGTGTTTAAGCCATGAGTGCATTGTGACATTGAGTCGGTTTTTGAGGCTAGGATTGTTGTGAGCATATTGTCTTTGTTTGAATATTTTTGAAGAATGGCATAAGTAAAGGGAAGTGTATGATGATTGCATATGCTAGAGTTTAATTGTTGCTATCAACCATAATCATTGGTGTAGTGTGCTTCAAATATGTTAAGTGCTCATAGATAAAGTAAATTTTTGGTTGACTCGAGGACGAGCAACGTTTAAGTGTGGGGTGTTGATAATAGGCAAAATCTAGATGATTTAGCTATTATGTATGCTTTCGCTTGATTATATTCCAAGGTCATATTATGATTAATTGATGAAATATGGGCTCTAATTGTGAATTGTATATATCTCAGGTTAAGGAGCTTATATTATGCTAGAAAATGTGATTTGGAACCATTTTGGAGCAACAAAGATCCCTCGGAGTTTTGTATGGTTGAAGACAGGGCAAAATATCAAGGCCACAGCACAACTGGGCTAGCGCGCCCAAATGCGCTGCAGCGCTAATAAATGCGCGGCCAAGACAGAACCTCAGCAAACTAGCGCGGTCAAATGCGCCGCAGCGCTAGTCCAAAATCCGGCGATGGTTCATTAGGGGCAAAAGTGGAAATCTGGAGAAAAAATTCACTTAACCTATATAAGGTCAAGCTCGCCCAAGGAAGTTTTTATCAAGGTTTTTAGAGGCTAAGGCAAGAACTAAGGAGGCAGAGGAGGACGTTTTTGACCAAGGAAGAGCACAGAGCCGCCGTGGAGGCCGGGTTTCATCTTTTCTTCCACCAACTTAGTCTTTTTATATTTCTTTGTATGATTTGTTGTTTTGCTACCATGTCTATGTGGAGCTAAACTTCACGTTCTAGGGTTGTGGTTCTTTCATGACTATTGTTATTCGGATATTGATTTTGATTTCTTAGTTTATCATATTGGTTTATTTATTCAATCCTGCACTTAACTATTTGATTGCTTGATCACCAATTGAATACTATCTACGAATCTAGAGTTGAACTCGAAAGTGAGAATTCTAGATTGCATATAGGATTGAGTAGAGCAAGTTCTTGAACCTGGGCATCGGGGAACGGATTCGCAATTTGGATAGACATATACCTAATTGCCTTGCTTGGTTGAAATACAGGAATTATAAATGCGTTCTTGTTGATTCTAACTCCATAGACATATAGGCGTTAGGTTAGCTTGAATAGGCGAGTAAGAACTCGACAGATTTTTATGAGCAATATTAACCCTGTCAACCAACAAACTAGATAAATTAGTTAGTTAATTCAATTGAAGAATACAATAGGAATGTTAGATAGCCCATAACCCTAGATCGTTTTCATTACATTGATATCATAAAAATCTGCGCTTTCTCTATCCAAAGTTCATTATTTGTTTTTATTTATTTTAATTAGTTTAGAATCAAATATTTCTAGGTTTTATTCTTGTTTAGATAATTAGGATCGTCTAATTTAGTTAATAGTTAATCACAAGTCCTCGTGGGATCGACATCCGACTTTTAGTCACTTTATTACTTGACGACCGCGTATACTTGCGTGTGCGTTTGGCCGCAACAAATATGAAAAAGAATCAAATAGTTATGCATGAAATTTCTTTATGCAAGGGTGTTTTTTTTATCGAATAATTATTATTATCTACATTATCATTCCTTTAAAAATTGAAATTGCTTGGCTGGATCGTTGTCTTATGAATAATATAGTAAGTAACTTCACATAAATTTCAAAGTGATTTCAAACGGCATCTATTTTCATTTAATCCGAAATTTACGAAGCAAAATCTTGAGTTACAGACAATATTCTTTCATCGTTCAAATTTTAGAATGTAGGTTCCGAATTTGTAAATTCCGTAACAATAACTCCTCAAAAGTAAAAAAATAAAAACGACACGTCGGATTGATACACGAAAGATTGCACACTTAACTTAACCTTGATGTCAAATATAGTCATGGAAAATATAGTAGTATATGTAATCTTCTCAGTTTTAGTATATAGCTATGAATGATGAGAATCTTTTATGGAATGTAATTAGTAGATTTTTCACTTTAAGCAATAATAACATTTTTTCCTTAACAGAGAAAAAGATTATTGCAAAAGGTTCACTATCCTTTCATCGTTCAAATTTAAAAATTTAAGCAATAATATCATTTTTTCCTTAATAGAGAAATTGATTATTGCAAAAAATTCACTATCCTTTCATCGTTCAATTTTAAGACTATAGGTTTCATATTTGTAAAATTTCCATAATACTCTCCTCATAAGTAAAAAAACAAAAAAGACACGACAGATTGACACATGAAAGATTGCAAACTTAACTTTGATACCAAATATAGTCATGGAAAAAATATCAATGTAATCTATCAGTTTTTAACTGTGAATGGTGAGAATCTTTTATGGTAGGTAAGTATAGTAATTTTTCCTTTCTAAGCAATATTTTTTGTTTTCCTTATTAGAGAAAAGAATTATTGCAAAAGATTCACAAAATACAGTAGTCAACAGTGGAAAAAATCAGTATAGTTAATTGAATATAGTCGGTCAACTAATAGCTTATCAAGTCTCTCCCCCGAAATCCATATAAAAAAAGTACAAAGAAAAAGATACCAGTAGGACAATTTCCCCCCACTTCATAAAGCAGAAAAAAAGAAGCTCTAGAGGCATATAGGACGACTTACCGCACGCCGGTAAAAGCGACTTCTTATTCACTCGTTTATGGAGTCGAAGCCGTCTTGCCACTTGAGCGTCAAATACCTTCATTACGACCGGCTATTCAAGAAGGGATCACTGATGAAGAAAATGCTCGACTTCGATTAGCAGAGTTGGAGGCTCTTGATGAGAAGAGGTTGGAAGATCAACCGAGTCTTGAATGTTATCAAGCTCGATTGTCTCGCGCCTTCAATAAAATAGTTCGCCCGAGATCCTTTCAAGTAGGAGATCAAGTCCTTGCCGTACGAAGACCCATAATTACTTCCCATATACCTGCAGGGAAGTTCACTTCAAAATGGGATGGGCCATATATCGTACAAGAAGCTTACTCACGTGGGGCCTACAAGTTGGTTGATGCAGATGGCATGAGAATCGGCCCTATCAATGGCAGGTTTTTGAAGAAGTATTATCCTTGAAGTTACAACGCTCCTTGACGCATGAGCCTAAACTTCATGTTGCTACACTCCTAGCCCGCATGAGTCTAAACTATGTACGGCCCCCCAAAAAAAAAGAGTTCGCTAGGTTGAAAACCTCAAAAAAGGCGGCCTAGGCAAAAGTTAGGACATAAAAAAAAATTACCCAGTCTGAACTACAGTATGACTTGATCCTCTTCACCGAGGTACGTAGGCATCTTATAGTTTCATTCTAAGTTCAGTCGCATATACATATTTCCCCAATTGTTGTCCGAGTGAAGTATGAAGGAATGTAAAATCAAGCTGAAACGACATCCTCCTGTTGAACTTTGATCTCATTTGATTTAAATGGGGAAAACTTCTTTGGTAAATTGGTGTCTTCAATGGAATGATTATAGTCTTTTAGGAGGCTACCAAGTATTTGCAATGAAGCCTGGAGATTCGTTATGCCTTCAAGTTCTCCAAACCTTCAAATTTTTGGCGATCAAGTTGAAGTCTGCAAATCCGCCAATGTTTAAGATGAAGTATTCAAGCCCTCCAAGTCCATCGGTCTTCAAGTTGAAGTCCTTAAGTTCACCAGAATTCAAGTTGAGTTGTTTAAGCCCTCCAAGTCTTTAAGCTGAAGGTTCAAGTCTGTTAACTCTTCAAGTTGAAGTTTAAAGTCCACCGCTCTTCAAGTTGACACATCAAAGTCCGCCAAATCTTCAAATCTGTTAAATCATTAAAAATTTGTCGGTCTTCAAGTTGAAGTCTACAAATCCACCGAGTCTTTAAGTCGAGGCTTTCTAATTTTCCAATTTTAAGGTGGAAGTTTAAGTCCCTTTGCACCTTAAGTTGGTCCCTTTACGGGTTTGTCCATAAAAGGAACTTTAATTTTCCAATCTTAAGGTGGACGCTTAAATCCCTTTGCACTTTAAGTTGGTCTCTTCACGGATTTGTCTGTCTATATGGTGATGTGAATTTGTCCGTCTATATGGTGATACGGATTTATCCGTCTATATGATGATGTGGATTTGTCCGTCTATATGTTGATGTTGATGTGTCCATCTATATGTTAATGCAGATTTGTCCGTCTATATGGTGATGGAGATTTGTACGTCTATAAGTTGTTATGGATTTATCCGTCTATAAGTTGTTGCAAATTGATCTGTCTATAAGTTATTGCAATATCTGTCCGTCTATAAGTTGTTGCAATATCTGTCCGTCTATAAATTATTGTAGATTTAACAGTCTATAAATTGTTGCGGATTTATCCTTCAATGGGACGTCGTGAAAATAATCGGCAATTTAGAACTCAACGACTTTTCTTCTTGGGCCTACAAAAAAAGAAGGCTAAAAAAAAAGTTACCTGACAGAGATTACCTTCACGATAATCGTCAAAGGCTGACTCGAAGCAGCTTGTAAATGTTGCAAGCTGATGTTTACAACTGAAGAACATCGTGATATATATAGAGGCAAGTGGCTTTACCCGAACGAATTTGTCACGATGTGGGACAAGATTTCGTTCCCACATGAAAAGGGAATAAAGTGTTTGAAGTTGCCTTTAAAATTCTAATAGTCACGGCAGTGTTCTTGTTAGAGACAAAAAGGGAGTGCTTTGCCAAGAAAAGATGGCAAACCAAGTTCAATAAGGATTGCAAAGCTACAACGGAGTGCAACAGTGATCTTGGAATTTAAGTTTAATAGCTTTTACATTCTGTGTTTGTGGCATGTAACATTGGTATTTGAAATATAAAGTTCAAATACTTTAACATTTCATGTGATTAATTCAAGCCAGTTCAAGTATACTAATATGAATACTTCAAGCCTATTCTTCAAAAGTTTAGACACCCGACAAGTCTTGAAGTAGGGGGCATTTGTAGGCATATAAATTTTATTAAAATTAAATCCATAAATAATTTGGATTATATTTTAAAATTCAAGATATATTGGTCCAAATAAATATTATGGACTAATATAATTGAATAAGTCCAATATATATAAATTAAATAAATAAGTCTTACTTCATTGGGCTAGCCCTTTTAATTGGGATAAAGTGATGAGCCCACTTCATTAAGCCCAAGATGTCATCTTCCTAGAGGCCGAATTTGGTGCCACGTGTCATATGACGTGGCACGCCAAGTCAAACAGAAGAGCCAATAGGATCATGCCACGTGTCAAAATGACAAGGCATGCCAAGTCAAATTAAAAGGCCAATGAAATCGCGCCACGTGTGCAAGTGACATGTTTTGGCCAATCAAATGCGGCCTTGTCACTCTTCAATCTGATTGGTCGGAAAGAGTTTGTTCTTATCATAACTCTTCCATCTCACAACGATAAATAGGGGTATTCATAACTCAGACAAGAGACCAGAAGTTATAACAAGAAGCAAGAGAGAGCTCGTGGATCAAACGCCGCAGATTTCTGTACATGTTTCAGGCTTTAAGCAACCAAGTTCAAGTTCAAGAACGAAGAACAAATCAAGTTTAAGCTCAAGAACGAAGAACAATTCAAGTATTCAAGATCAAGAACGAAGTCAAATCAAATACAAGGCGTTCAAGATCAAGGCTACTTGTTCGTGATACAATTCGTGGCAACAATCAAAGTGTTTGCGTCGGATAAATCAAATTCAAATTCAAGATCAAGCTCAAAAGGCCCTTGAATTTATACTAGAAAAGTAGAATCAGAGGAATCATAGAGATTGTACACTCAAATATTCGAAATAAAATACTACGATTGTTGCAATATTTTTCGGTCTTGATTCTATTTTCTTGACTCAATTTATTTTCTACACTCCCATCAATTTTAAAACAGATATAGAAAGCTCTCTACTATGAACTCTAAACTATATGCACCTTCATCTTCAATACCACCTAAGCCACCGGACATTACTGCCGCTACTACCATGAATATCGATTCCCCTGTTTCCCAAACACAACCAGGAGATTGCACTGCAAAATCTTACCTATATACACTCCTTTCCCATAATAGCATACCTTCCCTTACTAACACCACCTCCTCCATTAACCCTAGTTCAGATATCCTTGAAGAAACAGAGACACCTACTAATCCTTCCAATTTCATCCCATTAACACTTGAAGAGAAAACAAGGCTTTATGCACCATGGAAGCATGCTGTTGTCACACCTCCTTTTTTACACACCTACCCTGAAGGATAATGTATAAGGGAGTTTTTCCATTTAAAGTGACATTATTCGAAATGGGATTATTTATTTATTTTTCAGAGTCGCCACTTGGGATAGGATTGGCTTTTGGTGTCCCAAGTCACCGGTTTAAATTGAATCCCAAATCGAGAAAATTTTCGACTTCCCTGTTGGAGTCTGCGAACCAGAAATTCTGAATAAGGAATTCTGTTGACCCGAGGGAAGGTGTTAGGCACCCCCGGATCCCGTGGTTCTAGCACGGTCGCTTAAATTATTATAATTGGCTAAAAATCTGATTTTAATACATGTTTTAACTTATGTGCTTTTTAAATTAAAACCGCTTTTATTATTATTTTTAAAGAGAATTGCAACGTCGTGAAAATGCGTCTCGAACCACGTCACATAAATGCACCCGCGGTTTTTGACACATTTCAACTTTGTTGAGATTTGGATTTGGGTCACATAAATATGCACCCGTATTTAAGAAGGTAATATTATTAAATGTCGGGCCTAAAGCAGCTAGCGTATTATTAACTTTGCGGGAGGCCGTGAAATTCGCTAAATGGCACGTCCCAAGGTCTATATATTCATAGAAGCAATTAAGATGGCCACGCAATTTGTGATTTTATTTGGCGCGGCGCATCTCATTTTATTTTAAAGCCAACCTAAACGAACTATGATTTTCTATCATGTAATGTCTCTAGAAGGAGCCCTGATTATTCAGCATATTTGAGAGGCCCAAAACTCCTATGATTCAATTTCAAACCAATTAAGCCCGGTGACTGAACGCGCAAAGCAGGCTGAGGTGATAACATTTTTGTCGGAAAAAAAAAACTGGGTTGCCTGGGCGTGTGACAGGCCCAAGGATCCAAGGCCACTTTCTTTAGAGCCTGTTAATGCTCTACTAGGCCCAGTACACGACTAATTCAACTTAGAGGCATACCAATTTCAAATAATCTATCTTAAACAAATCCAAGGATACTCTGAAATTTGGAAATAAACAAGCTGCTACTTCGAAATGTTTTTACAACCCATCATGCCATTTTCAATTCATCCCTCTTAGGTGAACTTCTGTAAATTGCAGTGTGACTCAAACATAAGTGAACTAAACCAAAGAATCAATTTGACTTTATGCCTTTATGATTGTACATACTGATTTGAACTTCAATTATAATCGATAGTGTTCTAGCTGAAATCTCTAAGTAATGTCACCTCCAAAATTAAATCAAACAAACCTACAAATAACAACGATTATGCAAATAGCATTTCCAAAAACTAGTCCTAGTTCGTGTCATTTTTTTAAACCTTATGAGTTAACTAACACCCGAAATTATTAGACTAAACACAAACACAATACTAATAGTTCAAATGAGCAAACACAAGCCTGAAGCTCATCTATCCAATACATGTCTAATACAACCCAGTTTTATTACATAATCTAACACTAAAATCCATTGTACACTCCAGAATCAGTCCAGTTATACAAACGACACAAAATTTCAAGTAATCATGACTGTTTTACACATTAAAACCAAACAGAAACGAAATGAATTCAGAGATCAACTTCAAATAGCATTTTATTTCATTTCCACTGGCTTGGGGGCTACAGAACGTGTACCTGGATGTTCGAAATGTAAGACAAAGAATAAGAAGTCAGCAGCAATAACGAGCAAAGATCAAATGCAGCCCAGAAAAGTTCAGCAACCCAGAAATGTTTTAAAAACACCAAACAGAACCAATAGATTTACCCAAAACAGCCCCAAATAAACCAGAAATGAGCCTAGCACATCAATACACTCAACAGATAACCCACAGTCAACTTGAACTAATCAGATCCAATGTAGAGATGATTCGAATTGCCTTCAAATTTCATATTTTGAACAGAAACAGGAAAATTCAAGTGATTTTTGATCCTAACTAAGATAGAAAGTTGAATTCAATGCTGGGATTTGAAATTAACCTAAGGAAAAACTAATGTAACAGCTTTTTTTTTTTTGATTTTCTATTGGGTTTGTATTTTTTTTTTTGAAGATCTAAAAGAGTTTTTGAATTTGAATTTCAAATTCAGCTGATGGAAACTATAGACTATTTTTGGGGAATTTTTGGAGGTTTCCACTTTTGGGGAATTTTCAGGTCTTCCAAACTTGTTTATGAAGGCACTAGGCCTGCCTTTTAGAGGCAAGGAAGGGGGCAGAATGTCTTGGAAAGTTTTACTCATTTTTCCCCTTTTTTATTTTCAGAAATTGCATATTAATCCTAAGGTTGTGGCTTGTTGCCCAAGTTAGTGCATTAAGAATGCAGAAACTTACACTAAAGCGCTTTTCTAGAAGGACCTAGGATATTCTAGCATGTTTTTCTATTTATGGAATAACTAAACTACCCTTACTCTATTCTGAAATTTACTTAGCCTTAATAAACTGAGCCATTTCCAATGCCCAAACTACCCTTGACTAATCCTAAAATTACTAACCCTAGCTAAAATCTACCAGCTATAACCAAACAGCCTAAAATTAATCCAAATTAAACTAGAATGAAAGTATTATTAACACAAAATGATAAAAGATCCAACAAGACTTCCTAGAACTCAATTAACCATGCAGAAATAATGCAAGAACACATTTATTGAATTTAATGAAATTCAGAGTCGAAATTAAGCTAAAGGAAGCAATTAGTCTCAATTATACTAAAGGAAATCAGAAAAATTAGGACAGCAATTATAGAATTTTGAATCAAAGCTCAGAACATGCTCAATCTTAAATTTTAAAATTCAAATCACACCTAGATTAATAAACGAACAAATTATGACTATTAAAAGAAAATCAAACACGTCAGAAACTAAGAAGAATCTAACTAAACTGACAATAAAGTGCTTGACCTAATTAATACTAACAGAAAAGAAAAGAAAACAAAAAAGAAGAATCAGATCAAAACTAAACAGGATTAAAACTAAAAAAAAAAAGGATTTAGGACAATTACTGGTTTGGACCAGCATAGACTAGGGTTCTTCAAAACTTGAGATTTGAGATTTGGACGGATTCCAGTTGAGCTTTGGTCGAATTCGGACTGAAATTGTCCTTAATCATGTGTTTCTATGAGAAACACAGTATCAAGGACTGTTCCAGTCTAGAATCGAAAGGACTCCAATTTTAGGGTTTGAAGTCGAACTTCGATCTGAAATTCGAAGAGAGTCAGTGGTGTTTGAAACGTTTCAGCTAGGGATTGGGGATGAGGAAGGTCAAGGGAGTGTAGGGTGTGAAGTTGGGGTTGTTTGGACGAGTTTGCATTTTGGCCGAAAATTTGATCCAATATTCGAGAAGTTTGGCTAGGAATTGAGGGATGGTATTTGGGGATTTGGAAAGAGGAGGGAAAGGGGAACTTGTGGTGAAATTTTGGGCGGATTTGGAGCATCGCCGCCGGCGGAGGCGATTTCCGGCCGGCCGGCGGACGACGGAGGACGGCGGAGATATGGTGGGGTGACGGTGGGCGGCGGTGGTGTTACAGGGTTAGGGTTTGTACGAGGATGGAGGGAGTTTGTCTCTAGAATTGTAGGGAAGTTATTACATTTTTATGTAATTTCTTGAATGGATATGGATCGTTTGATCATGGGGCATGGATGGACGAGATTAACTGATGACAAAACGGCGTCGTTTTGCTGAAGGGGAGGCTGGACCGGGTGTAGGGTATGGGTTTGGGCCATTTTGGCCGGGTTTGATTGGGTTTCAAGGGTGTTGGGCTGGGATTTTCATGAAAATGGCCCAAATATGGCCAACCTTCTCATTTGATTACTTTTTTTTGCATTTTCTGATTTTATTGAATGTAAAATCAAAACTAAAACACCCCAATTAAATCTAAGATTATACTAATTAATATTCCAAAATTAACTAATTCCTAATTTAAGAGGAAACTAAATCAAACAAAAAAGTAAAATGTAAAAGTGTGGCAAAAATCCTAATTCTAAGGAATTTATAGGTAGTAATTTAAAGCGTAGGCAAAAACTACACCTCCATATCTGCAATATCCGCGAGGGAAAGAAAATGAGGAGAAAAAACAAAAGAGAAAGAAAAGAAACAAGAGAGAAAAGCCCGGGATTGACGATTGCAACCGAAAGCAAACATGTAAGATAATTCTGTTTAACTGTATAGGTGCATCACACTCCAATGTTGGGTTACCTATCTGTTATTTGTTTCAAAACTACCGTTAGTTGCTGCCCATTTCCAGCTGAGCTTTTTTAGAAACAGTTGGTTGGTTTGTGGTAAGCTTGGCATCGCATCAATAACTTCACCAAATCAAAAGGAAGTGTTGGGAAAATGTCTACAGAAATGACTTTGCCCGCAGTTCCCATCTCTGAGGAACAGCCCCATCTCGGGATTCCCGGCATCTGAGTCTGTCACATGCTTAAAAGAGCCAAACACTACGTCTCCGACTGCATGGAGAGTGTGGGACGCTGACCAATGGAAGGAGCCTCCAAGCGCCATCCCTGGAATTCTAAACTATTCCCTAGATCTGGGGGTACCTCCAATATCCCTATAAGCCACCCTCATACACCTTTGGGACGCCTTACCAATGACCGCTCACTTCGTCGGGAACACCTTCTGAGGTCCGCCCCCAGGTGTTCCAGCAAGAGCAGCTCCTAACATCTTCACTGCTCACCATGCTTCTGCTACAACACAACCTTCACTTGCCAAGGCCTGCCTTTGATTCCGCTCAGCTTCACCTTTCCAAAAAACCCTGTCTTTCAGTGGATCCTCCTCAATATCCCACTATAATTACTCTCAGCCAACATGTTTTGAGCTTACTCCAGGACAAGATCCAAACTCCCAAAGCCCCAGAGCAGGATGAGATGGCAAGAGATGAGAAGCCTTGAAACCAGAGTTTAAAAAACATTGCAAGGCCTGAGCGGGGCAAAAGAGTGTTCCTATACAAGACCGTATGTATGTTCCGCATGTTACATTTGCCCGTCAGGGTTCAAAAACACCCAAAATTTGAGAAGTATGACGGAACGATGACCCATTGCTCACCTGAAGAAAGTATTGCAATCACTACGAGGAGCGGTGGCAAAGAAGAATTTGTTGATGGCATATTTCGGGGAAAGCTTTAAATGGCAATCCGCTTCAGAGTGGTATATTGACCAAGATGGTCTCGCGTTGCATATTTGGGGATGATCTGGCCCGGACTTTTGTTTCGACAATTTCAGTAACAAACATAGACATCGCGCCAGACAGGAAACTCCTTAGCGAATCTAAAGAAAAGCCCTCAGAAGTTTCCGCGAATATGCAATTAGTGGCCGTGAACAGGCGTCAAGAGTGGAGCTTCTGATGGATGAGGTAGGATGGTCCACTGATTTTCCTTCAAGGCCCAGGAGCAGACTTACTTTCAGAATATGATGTCGGCCATGGGCAAGCCTTTCGCAGAGGCAATAAAAATCGGAGAGGATTGGTTAGAGGAATGGGCTAAAACGGGTAGAATCTGAGCCAGTCAGCCATAAGAGCAACCTCCCAAGCCATCAAGGCGGGTCCTGGAGGAATGGCCCAAAGCCAAAAAGGAAGATACCGGCTCCTTAAACGTGTTCTCTGAAAGAACCCCTCAACACTACTATCCTCACACTGATATGGCTTACCCTTCCCCTTATGCGGTCATGAATGCTCAACCTTTTGGCCGACCGCAAACCACAAGCTAACCAAAATCCACCTCCATTCTAAAGGAAACCAACTCCTTACCAGAACCAATATAATCCCCGACATCGCAAATTAATTTCCGCTCGGGAACCACCCAGACGGGCCAAATTACGCCGATTGGTGAACCCCTACTCTAGTCTGTTCCCGGAAGCTTCGTTCAGATGAATCTGTGCAGCCTATCCCCCAAAACAGACAGAACCCGGAATCTCCAGCTTATCAACGAGGGCGTCCACTGCTGCCTACCATTCAGGAGTGAAGGCATAGTACTTGATAACTGCTGGACATTGAAGAAAGCTGTGGAAGATTTGATCGAACAAGGGAAATAAGTGTTTGAGGGATTGAAGAAGCCCGAATGTGGGACCAATAATCCGTTGCCCGCTCACAACAATGGGCTGGTGATCGGGATGATCTGTGAAGACATAGGAATTATCCAGCATTAAAAGCTATTAATTGCTATTGCCGACTCAGAAAAGAAACCCAATGTACCCCGAAGCAAGAGAAAGGGGAGAAGAAGAGTAGAAGTGTCAAAACTGAGCCTGAGGAAGAAACCTGAGATAAAAGCAGAGAACGGAACCTCCTAAGAATGGAATTCTCTATGTTCCGCGAGGACGCCACGGAAAAACCACTAGTGTCAATGCTCCAAGGAAGTTTTGAAGTAAAAAGGGAAACGTAAATGTCGGCTGCCAAAAGGACTTTATGTGGTACGGGGACAATTAAGCCGCCCGGCTGAATGAGCCAGTTGGTTATTGGACGCGTTACACAGAAGCCAATGACAGACCCCTCTGCCGGTTAATGGAAAACTATTCACAACAGTGTTATACCAGGGCAAAGGAAATTTCGGGGGAATTTCCCAGGGAACCTTGTTGAGAAATATTTCAAATGTACAGGAGGTAAAATAATGCCGCCCGAAAGCGTTCCGTTCAAGAAAGCCAGTAAGTGCTTGAGGAAGCAGAAGCCTTTTTCCAGAAAATGAAGATGCCTGATTATAAACAGTGGAATCAATTGAGGAAATATCATGAACAGGTGTCCCTGCTATCACCGGTTGACGAATCCTCCGAACATTCAGGGAAGATCTTAATGAAAAACTCTGAATAGGCGTATGTGCCAATTGAAACTTCAGTCGAACAGCTCGAAGGATGGCAGAAAGGTTCTTCGCTGTCAATCAACTCTCTTTTAGTAAAAAATGACTTGCCTCCAGAAGGCGCAGCTCACAACAAAGCCTTGCATCTAACTGTCAAATGTGAAGGTTATTATGTCAAGCGAGTTATGGTGGATGAAGGCTCGGGGGTTGACATCTGCCCACTCTCCACATTGCAAAGGATGGAAATCGAGACAGGAAGGATTCGTCCGAATAATGTTTGTGTGAGAGCTTTTGACGGTGTTAAGAGGGATACCATCGGTGAAATTTGATTTTGATATTGACCATAGGTCCGGTGGATTTCGAGGTAACCTCTAGGTGTTGACATGGATACATCTTATTAATTTCTTCTGGGAAGGCCCTGGATCCATGTTGTAGGAGCTGTACCCTCTACCTCCACCAAATGGTTAAAATTCGAACATGAAGATCAGGAAATCGTGGTCCATGGAGAAGATGAGCAGTCCATTTATCGTGACCCATCTATCCCATGTTTGGAGGCGAGGAAGGAAGTGAGCATATTTGTTTATCAAGCCTTTGAAATTGTGGTGGCAGATCAGCACGAGGAGGGAAATCCTTGTCCTCAGCCTTTCCTGTCTAATGCTTCAATCATGGTGGCCAGAGAAATGATTAGGCATGGTTTCAAACCAGGAAAAGGGTTAGGAAAAGCTTTACAAGGAATATCCGAGCCGGTAACTCTACCCACAGCAGAAAAGTTTTTCGGGATTGGCTTCCACCCTACCCCAGTTGATGAGAAATGGGCCGAGGAAAGAAAGAAAGAAGGATGGGTTCTTCCACTACCCTTGACACATCTCGATGATACTTTTGTCAAGCCCAAGTATGGCAAAGAAGAGGACGATGAGGTGTTCACAGCTGAGGAAATCGAAGATATATGTGGAGCTATGAGACAAATGCTTTATGAAACCAACATGGTTCAGCCAGGGGAAGGGACTAGCACCGCTGAGGTGCTATATATGGGACCAGATGCTAAACTCCAAAACTGGAAGGCTACGCCATTCCGATCAGGCGGGAGTCCCGGTAGATTAGCCCTGTCACCTTTTCTGCATCCCGAGTTATTTCAGGGTGTAACTCGGATGTTTCTTTCTTTTTTCTTGTCTTTAAATTCCTGAATGTAAACCCTGTTTATCTTTCCAATTCAAGAAAATGAAATCAATATTTCATCGTCCATTTTTCTCTTTATTCTTTCTAATTTGTTGTTTTCCCTTTACAATCTTTTCTTTTCAGTTATAATAAATCGGCTTTTAAATAACATGACATGCTTGCGGACTTCATGCCCAGACTCAAACACGCCGTCTAATTGTGAAATAATGAATCAAGAACCGGAATATGATGAAGAGGGGGCTTTTAGGGAAATAAATCGAGAATTGGACAATTGAGAACAAACCTAAGGCAAAATCTGAATGACACTGAACCGGTTAATTTTGGGAACTGCCGAAGAAATAAGGGAAACCAAAAATAAGCATTTCACACAGATGAGCAAACTCGAGATGCAAATAATCCAACTCCTGTTCGAATTTAAAGATGTGTTTTGCTTTGGTCGTATGACGACATGCCAGGACTGATATGGATCTAGTGGTGCACAAATTACCAATTTACCCCGATTGTCCTCAGTACAGCAAAAGCAAAGGAAGTTTAAAACTGATATCAGTGATAAGATCAAAGAAGAGATCACAAACACTTGAAGGCGGGGGTAATCCGAGTGGTCCGATATACTACATGGCTAGCCAATGTGGTTCCAGTTGCCAAAGAAAGACGGAAAAACCCGGGTGTGCGTGGACTACCGAGATTTGAATAGGGCAAAGTCCTAAAGACAATTTTCCTGTTGCCTAACATTCACATCCTTGTTGATAACTGCGCCAAACATGAAATACAGTCTTTCATGGATTGCTACGCAGGATATTACCAGGTGTTGATGGATGAATAAGACGCCGAGAAGACAGCTTTTACTACACCCTGGGTACCTACTGTTATCGGGTCATGCCATTTGGGCTGAAGAATGCTGGGGCAACCTACATGAGAGCCATGACTACCATTTTCCATGATATGATGCATCAAGAAATAGAGGTGTATGTGGATGATGTAATCATTAAGTCCCCGAAATCAGAGTGACCACGTGCGAGATTTGAGAAAGTTCTTCGAACGGCTGCGCAATATGATCTGAAGTTGAATCCAGCTAAATGTGCTTCAGAAGTCCCATCAGCAAGCTCCTGGTTTCATAGTCGCAGGAGAGGTATTGATTTAGATCCCACAAAGATAAAGGCCATTCGAGATTTACCTCCTCCAAGAACTAAAAAGGACGTGATGAGCTTATTGGGCAGGTTAACTATATCAGTCGGTTCATCGCTCAACTGACTACCACCTGTGAGCCCATATTCAAACTGTTGAGAAAGATGCAGCAAATCAAATGGACATCCGATTGTCAAGAGGACTTTGATAAAATCAAGGAATATTTGTCAATCCTCCAGTATTGGTCCCACCGGAGCATGGGCGACCTCTCTTCTTGTATCTGACAGTGTTGGAAAATTCTTTTTGGTTGTGTTCTTGGGCAGCATGATATAACCGGCAGGAAAAGGCAGGCAATTTACTATCTGAGCAAGAAAGTTCACCATCTACGAGGCCAAGTACCACTTTGTTGGAGAGAACATGTTGTGCTCTGACGTGGGTCGCTCAAAAGTTGAGACATTATCTTCAAGCCCACACCACTATCTCATAACCAGGTTGGATGCTTTGAAGTACATATTCCAGAAACCGATGCCCATGGGAAGACTGGCAAAAATGGCAAGTCTTGCTCACTGAATTTGACATAGTCTACGTTACTCACACGGCATAAAGGCCCAGGCGTTGGCAGACCATTGGCTGAAAACCCCGGTTGACGAGGAATACCAACCATTGAGCACATATTTCCCAGATGAGGAGGGTAAATTCAGTAGAAGCCATCTCTGAGGACACTCGTGCTTGGAAAATGTTCTTTTTGACGGATTAGTAAATGCAAGAGGCGTAGGCATTGGGGCAATCTTGATATCACCCAATGGTCAGCACTACCCAGCTACAGCAAGGCTCCGATTCTTCTGCACAAACAATATGGCTTGAGAACGAAGCCTGCATCATGGGCATGAATATGGCATTTGACCAAGATGTTGAAGATTTATTAATCATGGGGGACTCCGATTTGATTATCCGGCAAGCCCAGGGGGATGGGAGACTCGAGATGTTAAGCTCATTCCTATCGACAGCATGTGGAAGATCTCACCAAACGCTTCCAAGTCGATAGAGTTTCAGGTATATCCCTCGGTGTCACAATGAACTAGCCGATGCACTCGCCACTCTAGCTTCAATGCTGCATTACCCAGTCAATGTCCATATTGACCCTCTGGAGATTCAAATCAAAGAAAAGCACGGGTATTGTAATGTGGTCGAGGCAGACCCAGCATTCAGCCCTTGTATCATGATATCAAGAGATTTTTGAAAACACAAGAATACCCGAGCAAGCCACTGGAGATCAGAAGAAAACCATTAGACGGGCATGCGAGCGGTTTCTTCTTAAGCGGTGATGTTTTGTATAAAAGGACCCCGGACCTCAACTGCTTAAGATGTGTTGATGCTGAGGAAGTCGAAAGAATTATGCCTGAAGTGCACGCAAGGAGTTATACAGACCTCATATGAATGGTTATGTGCTGGCCAAAGAAAATTCTGCGAGCAGGGTATTACTGGATAACTATGGAAAAGGGGTGTTTCAGCTTTGTTCGAAAATGCCATCAATGTCAGGTGGCACGGTGATTTGATTCATGCACCCCAACAGAATCATCCGATGTCAGCACCTTGGCCATTTGTTGCTTGGGGTATGGATGTCATTGGGCGATCGAGCCAAAAAGCTCGAATGGGCATAGATTTATATTGGTGGCAATTGACTATTTTCACAAAATTGGGTTGAGGCCATCACTTCTCAAGTCGGTCACCAAGAAAGCTGTGGTAGACTTTGTGCACTCCAATCTCATTTGTCGCTTTTGGCCATTCCTGCAACTATCATTACCGACAATGCTGCAAATTTGAACAGTCGTCTGATGGGAGAGGTATGTAAAATTCAAGATAACGAATAGAAACTCTACTTCCTTATCGGCAAAAGCCAACGGTGCTGTTGAAGCAGTAAAATAAGAACATCAAGAAAATTTTTGAGGAAAGATGATTCAAAGCTCTAGGCAATGGCATGAAAAGCTACCTTCGTATTACACGGGTATCGTACCACAGTGCATACATCAATTGGAGCGACATCGTACTTGTGGGTTTACGGTACCGAAGCTGTCATACTGCAGAAGTAGAAATTCCTTCACTCCGGATTAATTGTTGAAGCGGAGATTGAGGACAGTGAGTGGGTTAAGATCCGGCTTGAGCAATTGTCATTATTGATGAAAAACGGATGGCCGCAGTTTGTCACGGGCAGTTTTAACCAACAAAGAATGGCCCGCGCTTATAACAAAAAAAGTGCGTCCCAGGAATTTTGAAGTGGGACAACTTGTACTCAGACGCATTCTCCCTCATCACCAGGAAGCAAAAGGAAAGTTTTGCCCCTAATTGGAAAGGTCCATACATAATCCGAAAGATATTGCCAAGAGGATCACTGTATCTAGGAGCATCGAAGGAAATGACCCTGAAACAGTAGTCATGCAGATGCAGTCAAAAGGTACTATGTCTAGGCCTCCTGCGATGATGGCTTTTTGTGCAATTGAGATGACGAAGGCTTTCCTTTCTCGCTACCCAAATACTATCAACCCTTCGTAAACCCTTTGAGCCGGTTACGCTTCTTTGGCTACCCTCTTTGGAACCCGAAAGTACCAAAAGAAAAAGAAAGAAAGAAAGAAAAAGCAAAAAAAAGAGAAAAAAAAAAGAAAAGAAAAAGAAAAGAAAAAAAATAATGATGAAAAGAAAAGAAAAAAAAACGAAAAACAAAACAACAACAAACCAAATGTTTTCCCTGAACTACTTGACTTGATTCCGAAAAGGATACGTAGGCAGGCTCTCCCGGATTCAGTCACACCAAACAAAAAATCCAATTTCCCAAAAAAAAAATGAAACTGGGGCAGATGATATAATGGTTCGGCCATGAATCCGCCGAAATTGGTTCCAAAGTTTGTAGTTCCGCCCAAAATCCTTTTTACCCCAAAACCTTGTTCCAAGTCCTTCCAATCAATTGGCAAAGGCAGGGAAATGGAAAAATGTTATTGTTTGAAATCTAACACAATGCAAATTGAGAGAAATAAATGAGAGAGTCTTATCGGTGAAACCTTCGGGCACCATAAGCGATGGTGAGTAGAGAAACTGAAAATGAGAGAGTCCACTTAGTGAAAACTAGCAAAGAGCACTATCGGGCGACGGTGAGAAGAGAAATAGAGAGGTCGATTGGCGAAAACCTGCAAAGGGCGCTGTTAGCCGAAAAGAAGAATCTCATCACTGAAAGAGTCCTGGCAAGGTTCCCTGGTTTTGAAATGCAGAAACAATGGAAGCTGGAAAGTTTGTGTAGGTCGGGCGTCCAGTCCAAGAAGCATGTCATGTATCATTTGAAGCCAGCATGCACCCCAGATTAAGTCCTTCTTTTCCCCCGAAAGGGACGCTTCTCTTCAAACTCATATGCTTGCCTTTTTCATACTTCTCTTTGAGTCCTTTTCGGTTTAACACTGATTCCGAATAACTACAAAGAAAAGGTGGAGGACCGGTTTCACGAGGGCCGCCTGGCAAGAGCGAAGAAAATACTCAGCCTCAGCGGACGCGTCAGTCCAATCCCGATTGACCATGGTGGTTGATGCTTTCGAAGCAAAGACATTGGAAAAGAAAGAAAAAGGCAAAGTCCTAAGGGCAGAATAAAGTAAAAGGGTTAGAGCCCACACAGGCGAGTCATCATGAAGTTTCTAAGGGCTGAACCCGGTCGATTTGAAAAAAGATTCACCCTCAAGGCAAACGAGCAGCAAAGTTCTCAACAGAAAGGGGGCCGACATCAAGCGATTGGGATGATCAAGGCCACAAAACCAACCACCGTTTCAAATTAACAAATTGTTCTTGTTGAAAACAAGTTTTTATTCAGAGCAACCGTGCAAGAAGCAGGTGCAACCCAAAAGAAATGAAATGTGCAAGCGCTGAAACAGCTTTGCGAGCAGGAAAACGACCAAAAAGGAAGTTTCCCCTCCCCAAATTCTTTTCATGTGTTTTTGCTAAATAAAAGGAAAACATATAAAGGGAAAACAAAAAGAAAAAAAAGAAAGAAGAAAGGAAATAAAAATGAAAATCCAAAAGAAAAACAAATTATGGTAGCATAGGATCCCATTCCTTAAGTATCCCGGCCAAAAAAACCGAGGATCTCTCGGCCAAAAAAACCGAGAGCTTTTCTTTCCAAATCCGGCCAAAAACCGAGGAGCTTTTTTCTTTCCAAATCCCGGCCAAAAAACCGAGTATCTCCCGGCCAAAAAACCGAGGAGCTTTTTCTTTCCAAATCCGGCCAAAAAAACCGAGGATCTCCTGGCCAAAAAACCGAGGAGCTTTTTCTTTCCAAATCCCGGCCAAAACGAGGATCTCCCGGCCAAAAATCGAGGAGCTTTTTCTTTCCAAATCCCGGCCAAAAAACTGAGGATCTCCTGCCCAAAAAACCGAGAGCTTTTTCATTCCAAATCCGGCCAAAAAACTGAGGATCTCTAGGCCAAAAAATCGAGGAGCTTTTTCTTTCCAAATCACGGCCAAAAAACCGAGGATCTCCCGGCCAAAAAATCGAGGAGCCTTTTCTTTCCAAATCCCGGCCAAAAAACTGAGGATCTCCCGGCCAAAAAACCGAGGAGTTTTTTCTTCCAAATCCCGGCCAAAAAAACCGAGGATCTCCCGGCCAAAAAACCGAGGAGCCTTTTCTTTCTCAAATCCCGGCCAAAAAAAAAAAAAACGAGGATCTCCCCAAAAATCGAGGAGCCTTTTCTTTCCAAATCCCGGCCAAAAGACCGAGGATCTCCCTGCCAAAAAACCGGGGAGCCTTTTCTTTCCTAATCCCGGCCAAAAAACCGAGGAGCTTGTTTCCTTTCCAAATCCCGGCCAAAAAACCGAGGATCTCCCTACACAATCCCTGATTTGATCGCTTAGATATGTGTCAAACTAACTCACGAAATTTTCCTAGTGAAAACTGGGGCAGAAAAATTTCGTTCGTTTGTTTTTTTTGGTGTCTTAAGCAGGTCTAACACCGAGGTACAGGGCTGCGAGACGACCGATGGAACGAGTCTCAATCCAGAATAAAGAAAAGAAGAAAAGAACAAAAAGAAATGAATTCAAAATGTTGAAGCAAACAAAGGTGCGGATTGCTCAAAATTTGATTAAAGCAATAAGCTCTGCCGATCCCGCTTTGACCCAATGCTGAAGAAAGAACCAGCACCTGCAGCTTGCGAGCATCAAGATTCAGATCGGGGTCCACAGCAAAATCAGCTAAGACTCAAGATCAAGTTTCAAGAAAACTATAGATAGAAATCTTGTAACGCATAGCTGTTAGGCATAACTAGCTTAGCTTTGATTTTCCTTTTTGGTGTAATAAGGAGGTCAGCAAGCAGCAGCAGCAGCAGCAACAACAGTGGCAATCACAGCTCCTGGTAGTCCCAGCTACCAAACTTTTCAGAACTACACTGACCTGATTCCTTTATAGCCAAGGATATGTAGGCAACCTTTGAAGCAGGGTTCGGTCAGACGTTTTTCAAAATGCTTCTCATGGAGTGCTGAGCAGGCAAAAATCCTTCATGGTGCTCATTTATCTTTGCCCGAAACCCTGCGTGTCTTTGAGCAAAGAGGGGCAGTTGTGAGCACGTGA
>NW_017677199.1:23633-23899 GCF_001879085.1 Nicotiana attenuata
TTTTTGGCCGGGATTTGGAAAGAAAAAGCTCCTCGGTTTTTTGGCCGGGAGATCCTCGGTTTTTTGGCCGGGATTTGGAAAGAAAAGGCTCCTCGGTTTTTTGGCCGGGAGATCCTCGGTTTTTTGGCCGAGATTTGGAAAGAAAAAGCTCCTCGATTTTTTGGCCGGGAGATCCTCAGTTTTTTGGCCGGGATTTGGAATGAAAAAGCTCCTCGGTTTTTTGGCTGGGAGATCCTCGGTTTTTTGGCCGGGATTTGGAAAGAAAA
>NW_017677199.1:24147-33135 GCF_001879085.1 Nicotiana attenuata
ACCTGTTTTCAACAAAGAACAATTTGTTAGTTTGAAACGGTGGTTGGTTTTGTGGCCTTGATCATCTCAATTGCTTGATCCCGACCCCATTTCCGTTGAGAACTTTGCTGCTCGTTTGCCTTGAGGGTGAATCTTTTTTCAAACCGACCGGGTTCAGCCTTAGGACTTCATGATGACTCGCCCGTGTGGGCTCTAACCCTTTTACTTTATTCTGCCCTTAGGACCTTTGCCTTTTTCTTTCTTTTCCAATGTCTTTGCTTCGAAAGCATCAACCACCATGGTCAATCGGGATTGGACTGACGCGTCCGCTGAGGCTGAGTATTTTCTTCGGCTCTTGCCAGGCGGAGCCCTGTGAAACCGGTCCTGCCACCTTTTCTTTGTAGTTATTCGGAATCAGTGTTAAACCGAAAAGGACTCAAAGAGAAGTATGAAAAAAGGCAAGCATATGAGTTTGAAGAGAAGCGTCCCTTTCGGGGGAAAAGAAGGACTTATCTGGGGTGCATGCTGGCTTCAAATGAACATGACATGCTTCTTGGACTGGACGCCCGACCTACACAAACTTTCCAGCTTCCATTGTTCTGCATTTCAAAACCAGGGAACCTTGCCAGGACTCTTTCAGTGATGAGATGTCTTCTTTTCGGCTAACAGCGCCCTTTGCAGGTTTTCGCCAATCGACCTCTCTCATTTCTCTTCTCACCGTCGCCCGATAGTGCTCTTTGCGAGTTTTCACTAAGCGGACTCTCTCATTTTCAGTTTCTCTACTCACCATCGCCTTATGGTGCCCGAAGGTTTTCACCGATAAGACTCTCTCATTTTATTTCTCTCAATTTGCATTGTGTTAGATTTCAACAATAACATTTTCCATTTCCCTGCCTTTGCCAATTGATTGGAAGGACTTGGACAAGGTTTTGGGGTAAAAAGGATTTTGGGCGGAACTACAACTTTGGAACCAATTCGGCGGATTCATGGCCGAACCATTATATCATCTGCCCCAGTTTCATTTTTTTTTTGGGAAATTGGGATTTTTGTTTTGGTGTGACTGAACCTCCGGGAGAGCCTGCCTACGTATCCTTTCGGAATCAAGTCAAACGTAGTTCAGGGAAAACATTTGGTTTTGTTGTTTTTGTTTTCGTTTTCTTTTTCTTTTTCTTTTCATCATATTTTTTTTCTTTTCTTTTCTTTTCTTTTTTTTTTCTCTTTTTTTTGCTTTTTCTTTCTTTCTTTCTTTTTCTTTTGTACTTTCGGGTTCCAAAGAGGGTAGCCAAAGAAGCGTAACCGGCTCAAAGGGTTTACGAAGGGTTGATAGTATTTGGGTAGCGAGAAGGAAAGCCTTCGTCATCTCAATTGCACAAAAGCCATCATCGCAGGAGGCCTAGACATAGTACCTTTTGACTGCATCTGCATTGACTACTGTTTCAGGGTCATTTCCTTCGATGTCTCCTAGATACAGTGATCCTCTTGGCAATATCTTTCGGATTATGTATGGACCTTTCCAATTAGGGGCAAACTTTCCTTTTGCTTCCTGGTGATGAGGGAGAATGCGTCTGAGTACAAGTTGTCCCACTTCAAAATTCCTGGGACGCACTTTTTTGTTATAAGCGCGGGCCATTCTTTGTTGGTATAACTGCCCGTGACAAACTGCGGCCATCCGTTTTTCATCAATTAATGACAATTGCTCTAGCCGGATCTTAACCCACTCACTGTCCTCAATCTCCGCTTCAACAATTATCCGGAGTGAAGGAATTTCTACTTCTGCAGGTATGACAGCTTCGGTACCGTAAACCAACAAGTACGATGTCGCTCCAATTGATGTATGCACTGTGGTACGATACCCGTGTAATACGAAAGGTAGCTTTTCATGCCATTGCCTAGAGCTTTGAATCATCTTTCTCAAAATTTTCTTGATGTTCTTATTTACTGCTTCAACAGCACCGTTGGCTTTTGGCCGATAAGGAGTAGAGTTTCTATTCGTTATCTTGAATTGTTCACATACCTCTCCCATCAGACGACTGTTCAAATTTGCAGCATTGTCGGTAATGATAGTTGCAGGAATGCCAAAGCGACAAATGAGATTGGAGTGCACAAAGTCTACCACAGCTTTCTTGGTGACCGACTTGAGAGTGATGGCCTCAACCCATTTTGTGAAATAGTCAATTGCCACCAATATAAATCTATGCCCATTCGAAGCTTTTGGCTCGATCGGCCCAATGACATCCATACCCCAAGCAACAAATGGCCAAGGTGCTGACATCGGATGGAGTTCTGTTGGAGGTGCATGAATCAAATCACCGTGCACCTGACATTGATGGCATTTTCGAACAAAGCTGAAACAGCCCTTTTCCATAGTTATCCAGTAATACCCTGCTCGCAGAATTTTCTTTGCCAGCACATAACCATTCATATGAGGTCCGCATACTCATGCGTGCACTTCAGGCATAATTTCCATATCTGCAATATCCGCGAGGGAAAGAAAATGAGGAGAAAAAACAAAAGAGAAAGAAAAGAAACAAGAGAGAAAAGCCCGGGATTGACGATTGCAACCGAAAGCAAACATGTAAGATAATTCTGTTTAACTGTATAGGTGCATCACACTCCAATGTTGGGTTACCTATCTGTTATTTGTTTCAAAACTACCGTTAGTTGCTGCCCATTTCCAGCTGAGCTTTTTTAGAAACAGTTGGTTGGTTTGTGGTAAGCTTGGCATCGCATCAATAACTTCACCAAATCAAAAGGAAGTGTTGGGAAAATGTCTACAGAAATGACTTTGCCCGCAGTTCCCATCTCTGAGGAACAGCCCCATCTCGGGATTCCCGGCATCTGAGTCTGTCACATGCTTAAAAGAGCCAAACACTACGTCTCCGACTGCATGGAGAGTGTGGGACGCTGACCAATGGAAGGAGCCTCCAAGCGCCATCCCTGGAATTCTAAACTATTCCCTAGATCTGGGGGTACCTCCAATATCCCTATAAGCCACCCTCATACACCTTTGGGACGCCTTACCAATGACCGCTCACTTCGTCGGGAACACCTTCTGAGGTCCGCCCCCAGGTGTTCCAGCAAGAGCAGCTCCTAACATCTTCACTGCTCACCATGCTTCTGCTACAACACAACCTTCACTTGCCAAGGCCTGCCTTTGATTCCGCTCAGCTTCACCTTTCCAAAAAACCCTGTCTTTCAGTGGATCCTCCTCAATATCCCACTATAATTACTCTCAGCCAACATGTTTTGAGCTTACTCCAGGACAAGATCCAAACTCCCAAAGCCCCAGAGCAGGATGAGATGGCAAGAGATGAGAAGCCTTGAAACCAGAGTTTAAAAAACATTGCAAGGCCTGAGCGGGGCAAAAGAGTGTTCCTATACAAGACCGTATGTATGTTCCGCATGTTACATTTGCCCGTCAGGGTTCAAAAACACCCAAAATTTGAGAAGTATGACGGAACGATGACCCATTGCTCACCTGAAGAAAGTATTGCAATCACTACGAGGAGCGGTGGCAAAGAAGAATTTGTTGATGGCATATTTCGGGGAAAGCTTTAAATGGCAATCCGCTTCAGAGTGGTATATTGACCAAGATGGTCTCGCGTTGCATATTTGGGGATGATCTGGCCCGGACTTTTGTTTCGACAATTTCAGTAACAAACATAGACATCGCGCCAGACAGGAAACTCCTTAGCGAATCTAAAGAAAAGCCCTCAGAAGTTTCCGCGAATATGCAATTAGTGGCCGTGAACAGGCGTCAAGAGTGGAGCTTCTGATGGATGAGGTAGGATGGTCCACTGATTTTCCTTCAAGGCCCAGGAGCAGACTTACTTTCAGAATATGATGTCGGCCATGGGCAAGCCTTTCGCAGAGGCAATAAAAATCGGAGAGGATTGGTTAGAGGAATGGGCTAAAACGGGTAGAATCTGAGCCAGTCAGCCATAAGAGCAACCTCCCAAGCCATCAAGGCGGGTCCTGGAGGAATGGCCCAAAGCCAAAAAGGAAGATACCGGCTCCTTAAACGTGTTCTCTGAAAGAACCCCTCAACACTACTATCCTCACACTGATATGGCTTACCCTTCCCCTTATGCGGTCATGAATGCTCAACCTTTTGGCCGACCGCAAACCACAAGCTAACCAAAATCCACCTCCATTCTAAAGGAAACCAACTCCTTACCAGAACCAATATAATCCCCGACATCGCAAATTAATTTCCGCTCGGGAACCACCCAGACGGGCCAAATTACGCCGATTGGTGAACCCCTACTCTAGTCTGTTCCCGGAAGCTTCGTTCAGATGAATCTGTGCAGCCTATCCCCCAAAACAGACAGAACCCGGAATCTCCAGCTTATCAACGAGGGCGTCCACTGCTGCCTACCATTCAGGAGTGAAGGCATAGTACTTGATAACTGCTGGACATTGAAGAAAGCTGTGGAAGATTTGATCGAACAAGGGAAATAAGTGTTTGAGGGATTGAAGAAGCCCGAATGTGGGACCAATAATCCGTTGCCCGCTCACAACAATGGGCTGGTGATCGGGATGATCTGTGAAGACATAGGAATTATCCAGCATTAAAAGCTATTAATTGCTATTGCCGACTCAGAAAAGAAACCCAATGTACCCCGAAGCAAGAGAAAGGGGAGAAGAAGAGTAGAAGTGTCAAAACTGAGCCTGAGGAAGAAACCTGAGATAAAAGCAGAGAACGGAACCTCCTAAGAATGGAATTCTCTATGTTCCGCGAGGACGCCACGGAAAAACCACTAGTGTCAATGCTCCAAGGAAGTTTTGAAGTAAAAAGGGAAACGTAAATGTCTTGCTGCCAAAAGGACTTTATGTGGTACGGGGGACAATTAAGCCGCCTCGGCTGAATGAGCCAGTTGGTTATTGGACGCGTTACACAGAAGCAATGACAGGACCCCTCTGCCGGTTACATGGAAAACTTATCAGCAACAGTGTTCATACCAAGGGCAAGAAATTTCGGGGGAATTTCCCAGGGAAAACCTTGTTTGAAAATATTTCAAATTACAGGAGGAAATAATGCCGCCCGAAAGCGTTTCCGTTCAAGAAGCCAGTAAGTGCTGAGGAAAGGCAGAAGCCTTTTTCCAGAAAATGAAAGGATGCCTGATTATAAACAGTGGAATCAATGAGGAAATATCTGAACAGGTGTCCCTGCTATCACCCGGTTGACGAAGCCTCCGAACAATTCAGGAAGATCTTAATGAAAAACTCTTGAATAGGCGTATGTGCCAATTGAAACTTCAGTCGAACAGCTCGGAAGGATGGCAGAAAGGTTCTTCGCTGTCAATCAACTCTCTTTTAGTAAAAAATGATGTTGCCTCCAAGAAGGCGCAGTCTACAACAAAGCCTTTGCATCTAACTGTCAAAATGTGAGTTATTAATGTCAGCGAGTTATGGTGATGAAGGCTCGGGGGTTGACATCTGCGCCACTCTCCACATTGCAAGGATGGGAAATCGAGACAGGAAAGGATTTCGTCCGAATAATGTTTGGTGGAGAGCTTTTGACGGTGTTAAGAGGGATACCATCGGTGAAATTGATTTTGATATTGACCATAGGTCCGGGTTGGATTCGAGGTAACCTCTAGGTGTTGACATGGCATACATCTTATAATTTCTTCTGGGAAATGGCCCTGGATCCATGTTGTAGGAGCTGTACCCTCTACCTCCACCAAATGTTAAAATTCGAACATGGAAGATCAGGAAAATCGTGGTCCCATGGAGAAATGAGCAGTCCATTTATCGTGACCCATTCTATCCCATTGTTTGGAGGCGGGAAGGAAGTGAGCATATTTGTTTAATTCAAGCCTTTGAAATTGTGGTGGCAGATCAGCACGACGGATGGGAATATCCTTGTCCTCAGCCTTTCCTGTCTAATGCTTCAATCATATTGGTGGCCAGAGAAATATTAGGCATGTTTCAAACCAGGGAAAAGGGTTAGGAAAAAGCTTTACAGGAATATCCGAGCCGGTAACTCTACCCACAGCAGAAAAGGTTTTTCGGGATTGGCCTTCCACCCTACCCCAGTTGATGGAAAATGGGCGAGGAAAGAAAGAAAGAAGGAGGGTTCTTTTCCACTACCCCTTGACAACATTCTCGATGATTACTTTTGTCAAGCCCAAGTATTGCCAAAGAAGAGGAGATTGAGGTGTTCACAGTCTGAGGAAATCGAAGATATATGTGGAGCTATGAACAACATGCTTTATGAAAACCAACATGGTTCAGCCAGAGGGAAGGGACTAGCACCCTGAGGTGCTATAATATGGACCAATGCTAAACTCCAAAATGGAAGGCTACGCCCTTCCCGATTCAGGCGGGAGTCCCGGTGTAGATTAGCCCGTCACCTTTTCTGCATCCCGAGTTATTATTCAGGGTGTAACTCGGGATGTTTCTTTCTTTTTTTCTTGTCTTTAAATTCCTAGAATGTAAACCCTGTTTATCTTTTTCCAATCAAGAAAATGAAATCAAATATTTTCAATCGTACCATTTTTCGTCTTATATATTCTTTTCTAATTTGTTGATTTTCCCATTAAATACAATCTTCTTCATTTTCAGTTAAATGAAATGCGGCTTGTTAAATAACATGACATGCTTGCGGACTTCATGCCAGACTCAACACGCAGTCTAATTGTAAATAATGAATCAAGAACCGGAATATTGATGAAAGAGGCGGGCTTTAGTGGGAAAATAAAGCGAAGAATGGACAATTGAGAACAAACCATTAGGCCAAATCTGGAATGACACTGAACCGGTTTAATTTGGGCGAACTGCGGAAGAAATAAGGGAACCAAAAATAAGCATTCACACAGAGTGAGCAAAACTCGAGATGCAATAATCCAACTCCATGTTCGAATTTAAAGATGTGTTTTGCTTGGTCGTATGACGACATGCCCAGACTGAGTATGGAATCTTAGTGGGTGCACCAATTACCAATTTACCCCGATTGTCCTCAGTACAGCAAAACAAAGAGTTTCAAAACTGATATCAGTTGTAAGATCAAAGAAGAGATCACAAAACACTTGAAGGGCGGGGGATCCGTATGTGGTCCGATATACTACATGGCTAGCCAATGTTGGTTCCAGTGCCAAAGAAAGACGGAAAAACACCGGGTTGTGCGTGGACTACCGAGATTTTGAATAGGGCAAAGTCCTAAAGACAATTTCCGTTGCCTACATTCACATTCCTTGTTGATAACTGCGCCAAACATGAAATACGAGTTCTTTCTGGATTGCTACGCAGGATATTACCAGGTGTTGATGGATGAATAAAGACGCCGAGAAACAGCTTTTACTACACCTGGGGTACCTATGCTTATCGGGTTCATGCCATTTGGGCTGAAAGAATGCTGGGGCACCTACATAAGCCATGACTACCATTTTCCATGATATGATGCATCAAAGAAATAGAGGTGTATGTGGATGATGTAATTCATAAGTCCGAAATTCAGAGTGACCACGTGCGGAGATTTGAGAAAGTTCTTCGAACGGCTGCGCAACTATTGATCTGAAGTTGAATCCAGTAAATGTTGCTTTCAGAAGTCCCATCAGCAGCTCCTGGTGTTCATAGTCAGGCAGGAGAGGTATTGATTTTGATCCACAAAGATTAAAGGCCATTCGAGATTTACCCTCCTCCAAGAACTAAAAAGGACGTGATGAGCTTATTGGGCAGGTTAACTATTATCAGTCGGTTTCATCGGCTCAACTGACTACCACCTGTGAAGCCATTATTCAAACTGTTGAGAAAGATGCAGCAAATCATATATGGACATCCGATTGTCAGAGGACTTTGGATAAAATCAAGGAATATTTTGTCAAATCCTCCAGTATTGGTCCCACCGGAGCTATGGCGGACCTCTCTTTTCTTGGTATCTGACCAGTGTTGGAAATTCTTTTTGGTTGTGTTCTTGGGCAGCATGATTATAAACCGGCAGAAAAGCGCAGGCATTTACTATCTGAAAGCAAGAAGTTCACCACTTACGAGGCCAAGTACACTTTGTTGGAGGAGAACATGTTTGTGCTCTGACGTGGGTCGCTCAAAAGTGAGACTTATCTTCAAGCCCACACCACCTAATTCAATAACCAGCGTGGATGCTTTGAAGTACATATTCAGAAACCATGCCCATGGGAGAGACTGGCAAAAATGCAAGTCTTGCTCACTGAATTTGACATACGCTACGTTTACTCACACGGCAATAAAGGCCCAGGCGTTGGCAGACCATTGGCTTGAAAACGCCGGTTTGAACGAGGAATACCAACCATTGAGCACATATTCCCAGATGAGGAGGGTAAATTCAGTAGAAGCCATCTCTTGAGGACACTCGTCTTGGAAAATGTTCTTTTTGACGGATTAGTAAATGCAAGAGCGTTAGGCATTGGGGCCAATCTTATATCACCCAATGGTCAGCACACCCAGCTACAGCAAGGCTCCGATTCCTCTGCACAAACAATATGGCTTGAGAACGAAGCCTGCATCATGGGCATGGAATATGGCATTGACCAAGATTGTTGAAGATTATTATCATGGGGACTCCGATTTGATTATCCGGCAAGCCAGGGGGAATGGGAGACTCGAGATGTTAAGCTCATTTTCCCTAGTCGACAGCATGTGGAAAGATCTCACCAAACGCTTCCAAGTCGATAGAGTTCAGGTATATCCCTCCGGTGTCACAAATGAACTAAGCCGATGCACTCGCCACTCTAGCTTCAATGCTGCCATTTTACCAGTAATGTCCATATTGACCCTCTGGAGATTCAAATCAAAGAAAAGCACGGTATTGTATGTGGTCGAGGCAGAACCCAGCATTTCAGCCCTTGTATCATGTATATCCAAGAGATTTTTGAAAACACAGAATACCCGAGGCAAGCCACGGGAGATCAAGAAGAAAACCATTAGGACCGGGCATGCGAGCGGTTGTTCTTCTTAACGGGTGATTTTTTGTATAAAAGACCCCGGACCTCACTGCTAAAATGTGTTGATTGCTGAGGAAGTCGAAAG
>NW_017677200.1:0-1896 GCF_001879085.1 Nicotiana attenuata
ACATTCTGCATGGCTGAAAGATCGCCGCCTTATTTACATTCTGCATGGCTGAAAGATCACTACCTTATTTACATTCTGCATGGCTGAAAGATCGCCACCTTATTTACATTCTGCATGGCTGAAAGATCGCCACCTTTACATTTTGCATGGATGAAAGATCGCCACCTTTGCATTCCGCATGGCTGAAAGATAGCCACCTTATTTACATTTTGCATGGCTGAAAGATCGCCACCCATTGCATCTCATGGGCTGAAAGATCGCCAAATTATCCGAGGGCGTCATTGTTCAGAGACACCATTTGCATAGCCCGAGAACACCATGCCATGGCCTGAGGATCCCTTTAATCTTTTGCATATCATTATTCAAAATCATGGTTCGGAGGCATCATTCTCATAGCCCGAGAGCATCATTTCATGGCCTGCGAATCCTTTATAATTATGCGCTTCATGGCCCAGGACGTCATGGTCTAAGGACGTCATCCTTACCGTCCAAAGACAACATTCATGGTCTGACGGGAATTTGCATAACGTTTAAATTTATGCACAATATATGCTTGTATTTGCTTATTTGCAGGTGAACTGGCGAGCAACGGACATCTTGGCAGGAGCGATCCCGCTCCAGTTCTCGCAGCCCTATAAGATTTCAACCATTCACCCCGTCCGAAATATTGCGTCCATTCTTGAAAGTCTCCATCGGCATACTCCGCTGACGGATCCTGAACTACATACGGCCTGATTCCTGTAAGACCAGGGATATCTAGGACACTCAAAAACCAGAGCTCGGCCTAAGTCCTCTTCAAACCATTTCGCCAGGTCAAAATTGGCCATCATATCTTTACCCGACAACTCTTTCCTCCTTCCCGGGTAAAGAGGGGCAGCTGTTGATACCCAATTTTTCCCTGTATATTTCAATTTGCAAAATACCTTCAAAATAGCCTGTATATGCATATATAAGCATGTCCCAGTGTTTTACTATTTTTCCCTCATTTTCAAAGATTTTTAAATCAATTTATTGCTCTATTTTTATCAGGAAAAACCCAATAATTACTCCAAAAATATCATTTTTGTGATTTATTTATTGGATTATCGTACCTATACTAAAATATAGCTAACATAATTTTCGCATATTTTTGTAAATTTGCTTAGTATTTTTTAAGCTAAATTGCATATAATTACAATATTAGACTCTTTTAAGATTTAATCGTGTTTGTATTTATAAAATTAACTCCAATATTTTTTATTTAATCATTATGTATTATTAATCATTTTAGTACTTTTAATTTATTCCCAAAAATTATTTTACTATTTCTATAAAATAAACAAGGGAAAATGGCTATTTAAATATTAGCCCATTTTCATTTCAATTTTGGCCTGATTTGGCACCAATTGAACCCAATCCTAAAACCCAATTACCCAGCCCAAATCTTAAACTACCCGACCCACGACCCTTTAAAAATAACCCGCCTGGATCCCTATTCAATTCAGGCTGTTGATCACAGTGATCAACGGCCACCATTTAACCTTTCCTTTTTTAATTTCCCATTACCTCCAAACCCTAGTCATTTTACGCCTGCAACCGCCCTTGAATTCCCCCTTCTCCCAATTCTCTCAAGCTCCCTCAGAAACCCTAGCCGCCTCCCTCCACTTCCACCCTAAAATCACCTAAATCTATGGCTTCCAAAGCCATTAAAGGCCTGTACCTGCCTCCTATGACTCCTACATGCCTGGTTACTATGGTTTCGAGGTCAGACCTTGAAGAAACTTGGCCCAGACTTTGTTTCATTTGAGTTCTATGGCTGATCCGACCTTGCTCCGGCCAGCCATGGCTGTTCAAGCCTGATCTTGACTTCTCTTGCTTAGACCAATGACTTTCCAAGCCTTTCTCACCATCTGGGTT
>NW_017677200.1:5200-33132 GCF_001879085.1 Nicotiana attenuata
ATATCGCAACCTGTATCAGCAAAGAAACTCTATTACCATTTGCCGTTTTATTTGCATTTTCTGCATTGCATAAGGCTACCATTCTGCCTTCCGAGACTAAACACTGTCTCCATCTGCATTTTCTGCATTGCATAAGGCTACCATTCTGCCTTCCGAGACTAAACGCTTTCTCCATCTGCATTTCTGCATTGCATAAGGCTACCATTCTGTCTTCCGAGACTAAACATTGTCTCCATCTGCATTTTCTACATTGCATAAGGCTGCCATTCTGCCTTCCAAGACTAAGCACTGTCTCCATCTGCATCTGCATGGTTGAAAGATCGCCACCTTTGCATTCTGCATGGTTGAAAGATCGCCACCTTATTTACATTTTGCATGGCTGAAAGATCGCCACCTTTGCATTCTGCATGGCTGAAAGATCGCCACCTTATTTACATTTTGCATGGCTGAAAGATCGCCACCTTATTTACATTTTGCATGGCTGAAAGATCGCCACCTTTGCATTCCGTATGGCTGAAAGATCGCCACTTTATTTACATTTTGCATGGCTGAAAGATCGCCACCTTATTTACATTCTGCATGGCTGAAAGATCGCTACCTTTACATTTTTGCATGGCTGAAAGATCGCCACCTTATTTACCTTCTGCATGGCTGAAAGATCGCCGCCCTTACATTCTGCATGGCTGAAAGATCGCCACCCATTGCATCTCATGGGCTGAAAGATCGCCAAACACCGCATCTCATGGGCTGAAAGATCGCCAAATTATCTGAGGGCGTCATTGTTCGGAGGCACCATTTGCATAGCCCGAGAACACCATGCCATGGCCTGAGGATCCCTTTAATCTATCATTATTCAAAGGCATCATGGTTCGGAGGCATCATTCTCATAGCCCGAGAGCATCATTTCATGGCCTGCGAATCCTTTATTATTATGCGCTTCATGGCCCAGGACGTCATGGTCTAAGGACGTCATCCTTACCGTCCAAAGACAACATTCATGATCTGACGGGAATTTGCATCACGTTTAAATTTATGCACAATATAGGCTTGTATTTGCTTATTTGAAGGTGAACCGGCGAGCCATCTCGGCAGGAGCGATCCCACTCCGGTTCCCGCAGCCCTATCAGATTTCAACCATTCACCCCGTCCTAAATATGACATCCATTCTTGAAAGTCTCCATCGACATACTCCGCCGACGGATCCTGAACTACATACGGCCTAATTCCTGTAAGACCAGGGATATGTAGGCAGCTCAGAAACCAGAGCACGGCCTAAGTCCTCTTCAAACCGTTTCGCCAGGTCAAAATTGGCCATCATATATTTACCCGACAACTCTTTCATCCTTCCCGGGTAAAGAGGGGCAGCTGTTGATACCCAATTTTTCCCTGTACATTTCAATATGCAAAATACCTTCAAAATAGCCTGTATATGCATATATAAGCATGTCCCAATGTTTTACTATTTTTCCCTAATTTTCAAACATTTTTAAATCAATTTATTGCTTTATTTTTATAAGGAAAAATCCAATAATTACTCCAAAATATCATTTTGGTGATTTATTTATTGGATTATCATACCTACACTAAAATATAGCTAACATAATTTTCGCATATTTTTGTAAATTTGCTTAGTATTTTTAAAGCTAAATTGCATATAATTGCAATATTAGCCTCTTTTAAGATTTAATCGTGTTTGTATTTATAAAATTAACTCCAATATTTTTTATTTAGTAATTATGTATTATTAATCATTTTAGTACTTTTAATTTATTCCCAAAAATTATTTTACTATTTTTATAAAATAAACAAAGGAAAATGACTATTTAAATATTAGCCCATTTTCATTTCAATTTTGGCTTGATTTGGCACCCAATTGAACCCAATCCTAAAAGCCAATTACCCAGCCCAAATCTTATACTACCCGACCCATGACCCTTGAAAAAATAACCCGCCCGGATCCCTATTCAATCCAGGCCGTTGATCACAATGATCAACGGCCACCATTTAACCTTTCCTTTTTTAATTTCCCATTACCCCCCCAAACCCTAGTCATTTTACGCCTGCAGCCGCCCTTGAATTCCCCCTTCTCCCAATTCTCTCAAGCTCCCTCAGAAACCCTAGCCGCCTCCCTCCACTTCCACCCTAAAATCACCTGAATCTATGGCTTCCAAAGCCATTAAAGGCCTGTACCTGCCTCCTACGACTCCTACATGCCTGGTTACTATGGTTTCGAGGTCAGACCTTGAAGAAGCTTGGCCCAGACTTTGTTTCATTTGAGTTCTATGGCTGTCTCCGACCTTGCTCCGGCCAGCCATGGTTGTTCAAGCCTGATCTTGACTTCTCCTACTTAGACCAATGACTTTCCAAGCCTTTCTCACCATTTGGGTTCTTCTGAAACCCTAGCCTTCGAGGTTCTTCTGATTCTTTTAGATCCGTTGTATATCTGTGTTTTCGCTACGCTTTTAAACATTTTCTCAAAGTTTCTTCCAAAACTTTACCTTCAAAATCTTTACCTTTTCCGATTTAGGGTTCTGTTAAGTCATTTCAAAGCTTTTCTGATTTTTAACATGTTCTACTGTGTTTCTTATGTTGTTCTTGTACTGTATTACTTATGTTGATTCTTCTACTGTGTTTCTTATGTTGTTCTTCTACCGTGTTTCTTATGTTTATTCTTCTACTGTGTTTCTTATGTTATTCTTCAGCTGTGTTTCTTTATGTTAAAAGTCATAGTTCTTCTTAAGGTTTCTGATTTTATTCTCTTTTTTGATAATTTTGCCTGATTCTCTTGTCTTTCATCTCTATACTCGATTGATGGTGAAAACCCAAAATTTGGGGTTCATTCGAGTTTTGAGACTGTTTGTTATTGATGATAGGCTATAATTACGTATTTTAGTCGATTATCACACTCTAATTTACTGGACTTTAATTGAGTTTGAGCTTTAATCGCCAGTGTTTTGCACTAATGGTGTGTTTTATGCCTTGTAGGAGTGATTCCGAGCTATGTAGATGTTATGGAATGAATTCAAGTGATTTGGAGCTTTGAATTCTGAGTAAAAGTTCAAGGAATTAAGCCGGGATCGTGTTTGGGGGTCAACGGATGATAGTTAGAGCGAACGAAGACTCGAGTAGGCATATTGCGCACTGTCTAGTAAAATACACATAACTTTTTTCTCAGAACTCCATTTGAGCTCCACAATATATGGTTGGAAATATAACTCAAAGGGCTACAACTTTCATGTTTTACATTTTTCCAAATTTTAAGAGTAACAGGGTGAAATATTTGCGTCAATAGCGCGATCACGCTCAGGTCGCGCTCGTCAGGCAGAACACTGGGCCACTAGCACGACCACTAGCGCGATCGCGCTAGTCAAACTTGGGAAAAATGTCCTTTTTCACATTGGAGAAGGTATAATTGTTTGGGCCCAACCCTACTTGGTATATATACATGGAAAAACGGTATTTTGAGGGAGGAGGACGTTTTTGAGAGGAAAACACAAGCACAGAGCCGCTGTGGAGGCCGGGTTTCATCTATTCTTCCACCAAACTTAGTAATTTTTATGTTTCTTTGTATGATTTGTTGTTTGGCTACCATGTCTATGTGGAGTTAAGCTTCGCGTTCTAGGGTTGTGGTTCTTTCGTGACTATTGTTATTTGGATATTGATTTTGATTTCTTAGTTTATCATTTTGGTTTATTTATTCAATCCTGCACTTAATTATTTGATTGCTTGATCACCAATTGAATACTATCTACGAATCTTGAATTGAACTCGAAAGTGGGAATTCTAGATTGCATATAGGATTGAGTAGAGCAAGTTCTTGAACCTGGGCATCGGGGAACGGATTCGCAATTAGGATAGACATATACCTAATTGCCTTGCTTGGTTGATTTACAGGAATTATAAATGCATTCTTGTTGATTCTAACTCCATATACATATAGGCGTTAGGTTAGCTTGAATAGGCGAGTAAGAACTCGACAGATTCTTATGAGCAATATTAACCCTGTCAACCAATAAACTCGATAAATTAGTTAGTAAATTCAATTGAAGAATACAATAGGAATGTTAGATAGCCCATAACCCTAGATCGTTTTCATTACATTGATATCATAAAAATCTGCTCTTTCTCCCTGTTCAAAGTTCATTATTTGTTTTTATTTATTTAATTAGTTTAGAACCAAATACTTCTAGGTTTAATTCTTGTTTAGATAATTAGGATAGTCTAATTTAGTTAATAGTTAATCACAAGTCCTCGTGGGATCGACATCCGACTTTTAGTCACTATATTACTTGACGACCGCATATACTTGCGTGTGCGTATGCGTATTCTGAATTTGTTTGATTTCGAAGCCCTAATTCCTTTGGACCTATTCGAGCTTCTGAAAACTGCTTCGTCTATTTGAAGTTGCTCGACTGGATTCAAAGTCCTGGTTTCAACTTCTGTTTCTCTATGTGATTTGGTTTCTTGCAATCTTTGAACTAAACTATACTTTCCAGAAAGTCTTTCACTTGACTCTTTTGCATGCTTCTATACCCTCTTCTCCCTATTACTAAGTTGACCTATGTGACTACCATGTTTTACTATCTACAGACTTTGTAATTATTATTGCTGCTTCTCTTTGCCATGGTTTAACCTCACATGCCTAATATTTGTGCACTCTATATATATGCTAAATTTCCCTCTCAAAATAACCCTTAGTTGTGGACTGATTTCAGACCTCCTTGTGTAAGCCTGATTGATTCTTTCCTTGTTTTACTAATTTCCCTGTTCCTAAGGTCGATTTGAAAACTTTCCTTAGCCTTTCGATTCTCCTATTTCTGACTTGGTTTATTTGTAACTTCGAATCCCTGACTCCTTAATTTACTATGTGCTGATTGATTTATTGTGTTTCTTACCTTATTTGGTTAACCGTGTATTTCAAAGATTCTTCATTAATTCTTCCCTTAATTAAACTCCTATGTATTTACCCCCAATTGTCTACTTTGCACAAGATGTTTACTTGATCTCCTTCCTTAAATAATTTCTGTCCATTACCGTTTGGTTTTAACTCCTTGATTAAAGGAAGTCCATATACTGATTGATTTTAATTGGTACATAGTTTCATAATTACTACTAAACTATGATTCTTGCCTTATTTCTGCACCTGTTTTCAAGCTATAAATGCCATGCACTCTCATTAACACAACACACACGAACACTCTTAGTTTTCTGAACTCACACTCACATTCAAAAAAAAACATTCTCTCTTGTTACTTGTACTGTGGCCTGTTTTTCAAAGTCCTGCTACTGCTTTTACTGTATTTTGCCTCCTTGAAACTGGTATGTACTGATTATGATTTTTAGCAATCACAAACAATGTGTTTATTTAATACCTTTACTTGCATGTCTGCCTACTGTTTGTGCTCAGTTCAGCGTTTACTTTAGCATGCTATAATCTTCTCCTATTATGAATCCCAAACCCCCATACCCCAATGTGTTTGATATTAATGGTTTGTTTGAGGCATGACAGTATTAAATATTATTGTCTATGGCTCAAACTTGATTCCCCTGGAATCATAACCTCTATGTCACCATCATGTGTTGTGTATTCTTGTTGATTCTGTAAGTATGACAGCACTCTCTATTGCTGTGTATGCCCAGGATTAGCTAATGCCTAAGTACATAGGCTATTTGGCAATTTCCCCAATCCCTGAACCCTTTGTATGACTTGTTTATGACTGTTTCCCAGCCCCTTCTCCCTCTTCTGTACTTTCTTAGTCCTTTAAAACTCTATTTTCTTCACTTGAACTCTCTCTTAGACTTAATTTCCGCCCCCCTCTTGTGAGCCTTGCCTTGGGACCCTTTGAGTTCCCTCTAAACTTGGACACTTGAGGGCTGGCACTTCCACACTGCACTTGTCCCCTACTCTGGTGATACAATTTGGGTGTGAACATTGTCCGGAGTCCCATTGAGGCTCTTAGGGAACTCTGACACACTCAAATAGGTGAAAGGCTTTGGATCAATGGTTTTTGAGTTGGTCTATCTCATAATTCAGACAGGAAGTCTGAATCAGGCTCTCCTTTGGTTGTACTTTTTTTTTACTTTTTTGATGTAATTTTATTCATTCTGATTTATAATAAGTTGTAATAAACGCTTGGGGCTGGCTAGTGAAAAAGGGGATGGGTAACTATGCATGCAAAGGGTAGAAAATCATGCCTATAGGTCTATTACAATTCTGCATATTCAAATACATATAGAAATCATGCCTATAGGTCTATTACAATTCTGCATATTTAAATACATATAGAAATCATGCCTATAGGTCTATTCTAATTCTGCATGCTCAATGCACATAGAAATCATGCCTATAGGATTGTTACAATTCTGCATATTCAACTCCGCCTAGAAATCATGCCTATAGGATTGTTCCAACGCCACTCAAACTGCATTTAGATACCATGTCTATAAGGTTCAACTTCTGCATTTAGATACCCTGTCTATAAGGTTCAATTTATGCATTTAGATACCATGTTTATAAGTTTTAAAACAAGTCCTGCATCTAGAAACCACGTCTATAAGTGTCTAAAATCAGCAATATGTAGAAAACATGCCTATAGGAGTTTCTAAATGAATCTGATTTGCCTCACTCAGTGTTAGATACAAAATCAGTAATAATGGATACTGTCAGTTGCAGAACTTATAATTAATTGGTTTAAATTCAGCCTCTCTCTAATAATCTGAATCCCTCGCTTAACCAAAGTTTAGCAAGCATGCCTATAGGGTTTTCAAACAATTCGTTCGAGTTTTAATGTCTTATTACCTTCTAAATTCAGTAGATATCATGTCTATAGGACCCCGTCTTAACACTTAGGCAAGCCATAGGGTAAAACTATAAACTGAATCTGTTTTAACAATTACAACCAGTAGGCAGGCCTGATCCGGGCTTCTTATCTGAATTATGTAATGAACCAGTCTGCCTCAATTCTTAAATTCTCTCTCACATTTAGTATTCAATCAGACCTAAACAGTATGTGAAAGTCATGCTAATTATGTGCTTTTTCTGTTCGAGGAGGTATAATTGAGCCCCTGTTTGTTTATATGCTTTCCCCCTAAAATGTGCAGTATGTGTTTTGTTTGTCGCCTTAGATTTTTTTACCTTTCGAAACCTCAAATAAGCCCAATATCCCTCCCCTTTTAGGGTTAGTAGTCCTAAGTGCCTCTGGGACTGATAGGATTGGGGCGGGTAATAGCATGCAGTAAGTGATCGAGACCATTCCGAGATTTAATACCTTAACGGGATGGGAAGGGTAGATATGGATATGATGACCATGCGATAATGTCACGTGTAGCCCCTCATTGAGGAATGATTACCGGGCATTGTGTGGGGTGATCCATATTAATAAACCTAGGACCCCTCTCCCTTTATTCTTTATTTCTTTCTTTTCAGCATTTTAACTCTTTATTTTAAAAATCAGCTTTTCTAATTACTCTTTCAAACCTTGTTTACTTTCAAACCTTTATGTGATGAAATCCCCTCCTATTTGAGTCTTATTTGTATATATGCTAATTTTACCCAAATTCACAATAATTGTCTGGCCGAGAACCACACTAGTGGATTCTGAGGGGTGCCTAACACCTTCCCCTTAGAATAATTTCAAGCCCTTACCCTATCTCTGGTTATTCAAATCGAACTCTTCTGGTGTCCTAATGCACCCTAATCATTAGGTGGCGACTCTTCAAAATTGCAAAACCCCTTTCCCAAAAGGAACGAGTTGTCCCTACCAAATGTCAAAAACCCGATTTCGCGAGAAAAAGGGGGCGCGACAAGAATTTACAACTTTCTAAATTTGCATCATCTTTATAATGTAACATGCAACCATCTTCACAACAATCAATTCTCATCAACAAAAGTCCTAAATTAGAAACCAATCTATTTGCCTTATAGAAAATCACCAGCAAAGTTGATATTTGGGTCAACTAGTTCACACGTAAGGTCAACGAAAGAGTTTATAGCCACTTGAAAAATATTCCAATCAGATTTGATACTTGGTAATCTAACCGCAACAGACAGCTCAGAGTACGGACTTCCTTCACGTAGTGGACGACTAACTTCCTCTAACTGTTCATAAAAATGTTTTGCACCATCATTAGGAGTTTTTTCAACATTTTCATTGGGCGCACCCCCGGAGTGCATCCCAAAAGTATCCGCAACCATATCATGTATTATAGAATCTTGATCTCTATTTCCACCGACCTACTACTTTCACCAACAACCATGTTATGAAATAATCCAGAGCTACCATCGATACCCGAGATTTTATGGTGCCGAGGTAGACGTATGTGTTAATGATTGTAGAGATTCTTCACGGCTTTTTGGGTTGAACAATGTGCTGGAAGTTAAAGGAAAATGTTTGGCAGAAGAATGAATTTCTGCGATCCACTATGCGGGCGCAAAATGGCCATAGAGTGAGGCAGAATACTGGGCAAGTTTTTGATGATATTTTGCTGTCAATTATGCGGCCACAAAGTGATTTCGTGGGCCGCACACCGATCACAGAACCAACATGGAAGAATTCTGGAGGGAAGTTCTACGGTGCATTATGTGATCGCAGAACAGGTCTGCGTAGAACCACAGAACGACCACATACCCAGGCAGAGGTGCCCAGTTCTGGAGGGTCATTTCACGGACCACAGAAGCATTATGCGGTTGCATATGCGACCACAAATTGTGTTTCAGAGCTTTATTTTTCTGGTTTTATAAACCTAACCCCATTCTTATAAACCAATGTTAGGGGTCATTTTAGAAGGTTCAAACTTATAATTTGAGAGTGGGGAAGTGCTATAGAGTGTGAGAGGGTTCCTCAACTAATTGTTCCTCAATTCATGCCCAAATCTTGGAAGATTAACGAGGAAAAATCACTAGGTCTTCATCCTAGAGGTACGATTCTACACCCTAACCCTCAATTCCGAAATTTAATTAAAAATGGGTAATTAGTAAGGAAATTCTTGGGTGTGGGAGTTGTTCATTTTGCATGCATGTCCCATCAAGGGTTGTAGGAAGATTGTTGAGCTAAAAATGATAAATAATGGGTTGTGGGATGATGAAATCCACCGTAGAAGGACCTTGAAACCTTAATGCACACCTAGTGTTTGATAAAATGCTCAAATGAGCTAGAACCATGACCATCTTCCTAATTCTTGGTTCAATTTGATATATTTCTAAAATAGATCAAAGTTGCTAAGATTTCCGGAATATTTTAGAGTTTAAGGAAGCAAGTGAGGTATGCTGGCTAAACTCTTCTCGTAGAATTGAACCCCACATGAACCTTGTAAGTTCCGAGTTGTTCATCATAAATTGATTATTCCGAATAAGCTTTGTGATAAAGATATATGTTCAATACGTGTTTCCAATGCTCTTATTATGTTGTGCTACTAATTGGGAATGTGTTAAAAGTATGGATTGCATATTTAATTGTTATAACTCCAAGTCGTGTTTCAAACAAAAGTGATTATGCCAAATTATGTAGAGATTGTGATTGGAATTACACCTCCACCCGCATATATTGGGTGAGGCGGCAGGGCCGCTTTGTGTAGGCCTTTGGTATTGTTGTTACACCTCCACCCGCATATATATTGGGGTGAGGTGGAAAGGCCGCTTTGTGTACGTTTTTGGTACCGTGGTTACACTTCCACCCGCATACATTGGGGTGAGGCGGCAGGGCCACTTGAAGATAGTTGTGGTTTTGTGATTGCACCTCCACCCGCATACATTTGGGTGAGGCGGCAGGGCTACTTTGTGTAGAGTTTGTGGTATTGTGATTGCACCACCACCCGCATATATTGGGGTGAGACGGCAGGGCCGCTTTGTATAAAGTTATGGTATTGGGATTACATCTCCACTCACATACATTGGGTGAGGCATCGGGGCTGCTTTTTTGTAAAGGTGGTTACTGCTGATACCCAATTTTTCCCTATGTTTTTTATATATGCATAAATACCTTCGAATAGCATAAATATGCACATATAAGCATGCACAAGGTTTCATAATTTTCCCATAATTTTAAGGATTTAAATTGATTTATTTCCTTCCCTTTTATTCATAAAATCCCCAATAGTTATCCCTCAAATTATTGTTATGATAATTTAGTCATTTAATTTCTATATTTATGCCAAAATATGGTTAAAATATTTTTGCGCATTTTTTATAATTGCATTTTTGTATTTTTAAAGCTAAATTGCATATAATTGCAATATTAGCCCCATTAATGTATAATTACATTTATATGCATAAAATTGGTCTCCTATACTTTAAAGTGTTAAATATCTATTTTAAATCATTTTAGTACACAAAAGTATTTTCCAGAAATTATTTATTATTTATTATAAATTATATGGGAAAAATTGGCTATTTAAAATATAGCTAGATCTGCATTTCAATCTTAGCCCAATTTAAACCAACCCCAGCCCAATTTCTAACCAAACTACCCGACCCAGACCCTAAACCCGCATACCTGACCCAAGACCCGTTGGATCAACGGCCCTCGTCCGTTCATTCCTTTTTATCCCAAACGACCTCTAACCCTACCTCATTCCTCAGAGACCGCCGCCTCTGTATTCTCTCATCTCCTCTCCTCTCTCAACCACTCAACCTAACCCTAGCTCCTTCAACCGCCGACCTCCTTCTCCGGTCTTCTCCGGTGATCTCCGGTCAACTCATAAGCCTCCAATGGCCCCTCTAATGCTATGCTTGCCTTCTCTAAGTTCTTCAAGGGCCCTGGGCTACACCGACTTGCATCTAGGGTTTGCTATTTGGTTTTTCTTGGCTACTCCGATGTGATTTCGAGCAGAATCACACTGTATTTGGCACGATCTTTGGGACTCTAGACAGGTTCTTTCACCTCTCCTTGGGTTTCTTCTGAAACCCTAATTTCTGCCTACATCTCTTAGATCTGTACGTTTTTACAACGATTCGAGTCTGTTTCTTTGATGTTTTACACTGCTCTTGAATCCCTTTTACAAGAATCATCGATTTTAAGGTGTTTTCCCCCTCTTCTAAAATTAGGGTTTTCGAAACTTCTTCTAAAACCTTGTTTAAACTGATTCTTTATGTTTAAACTTCTATCTCTTGTATATTTTGACTGATTCTATGATCTTACTGCTTTTTCAACTCGCCTATGTTAAAATCCCTAATTTTTCTAGATTTTCTTTGTTTGGTTATGTGTGTTAGCATGACTACTCGATTCTTGTTTAAGTTTCTGTGATTACCTTGCCTCAAATGTGTTCTTACTGAGCTTTTAGCCTAACCTATACCGCCTCCATGTGATTATGTTCATCTTGATTTTTCAGATTTTCCTCTTTCTATCAATACTGTTTAACCTGCATGTTTGCTGTGTCTGATTGCTCTTACTCTATTTATATGTCGAATACTGAATCGTGACTCCCTCTTGATTAATTCTGGATTTCCTATTTTTGGGTTTGATTGAAAGACCTTCCTTTAAACCCTCAATTTCGACCCCTTCTATTCAAATTAACTGATTCACCTACCTTGTCTGCTGTGGTACTTTATTGTTACTGACTATTTCCTTAATTAGAGTGTTCTGAACTTAGCCCTAATTGTTTACCCTATACTTACTGAATTTGTATCTTTCCTTATTAGTCATACACTGATTTCTTTCCTTAATTATTACTTGTTCTTACCGTTTGAATTAATTCCCTTAACTTAAGGGAGTACTTGTCCCGATTTTGCTCTAACTGATTCTGAGTTCCTTAATTACTATGCTACTATGATTTTTACCTTATTTTTATCTAATTTCGAACTACTATATATACATACTATTTCATTAACACAGACACGAACACTTTTGGTTCAAAAGCTCTCTCTCTCTCACTTAAATCTTTCTGCTCTTTCTTTGTGCTACTTGCTCTTATTCTGAGTTAGCCGGCTGCAAGCCAAGGCTAACTATTGTGCTCTCCTGCTCCTTCACTTTTGCTTACTGTCCTCCTTACTGGTATGTTCTAGTTTTAATTCAAGTTTCAACAACAACATGGTTCTTATATTGCTCCAGTTCATCTTGTTTCTAGTTTGCTTCTACTTATGGTTTTGCTGTGAAACTTGCAGTTAATATGATTACATAATTAACATATAATAAACCCCCTTCCCTAGGATCATTATGAGCATGTTCCCCCTTTATGTAGTCTGTTTTTGCACTATCTGGTTTATGGTATGAATCCCCTCTATGTAGTCTACACTCTTGACTTGTATGGTTCTAGAATTGGTCTTAAATCATTTGGATCCTACTAAACCCCCTTAAGTATTGCTGGTTCTGTGACTGTGCTTGATTAGTTGTGTTTGAGCATGTCTATACCACTTCCTAAGACCTTGGCTGGTTCTGTGTTTACGATCATGTGTTCTATGTGTGCCCAATCCCCATCACCCTTGTGTGTAGTTTCTTTCCTCTTGGCTTTGGTCCTGTGAACATTGCTGATGTGATTTTAGATTCCATGTTTGATTCACTGTTGCTTGATCATGTAACTCTCTTTTTTCAAAGATGTTTTACTACATGACCCTCTCTTTTATTCCCTAAAACTGTTTCAAACAAGTCTCTTTTAACACTGTTTTCTTACTAAAACCCTTTCAAACTATGTCAAGCACTCTCACTCTACTCCTAAGTCAATAAGTTCTGCCCCTCCAGTATGTATACTGCCTTGGGATCCTCTTGAGAACCCTCTGAACTCTGGCATAATGAGGTTGGCCCTTCCACACTGCACTTATTCAATTTTGTTTACCAAGTCTAGGTGTAAGCACTGCCCGGGATCCTTGAGATCCTTAGGGAACTTTGATGCACCTAGACTATGATATTGTCTATGGAATTGAGGCATTTGAGGCTATTGGAGGCTTCGGAAATCTGGGCCTAATTGAAGGCTCCCTATAGAATAGCTTCTTATTTTCTTATTTACTTATGTAATTCATTCATATGGTCTGTAACAACTTGTAAACAAATATTGGGGTAATTAGAGAAAAGGGGTGTGTAATTACATGTTTGTGGGGTAATACGAGTAGAAACCATGCCTATAGGACTTTACATTTTGATATGATTGCCTTACCAAGTAGAAAACATGCCTATAGGATTTTCACATCTTGTCATGTTTGTCTCACCATGTTAGAAATCATGCATATAAGTTTCAAGTGATTCATAATAGAAATCATGTTTATAAGTCTTAAAATCAGTTTCACAAGTAGATGCCATGCCTATAGGATATAATTTAACCTAGCCTTTGTTATAATAAGTGTTTACATGTTTTTCATGCCTGCAAAGTTTCCGAAATCAGTATTAAACTTAGATATCATGCCTATAGGGAACAATATCAAATCCTGCCTATGGATCTCGCCTAGGTTTAGTTTAAATAACTCAATCCGGTTAACATTTAATTCACTTCGAAACTGGTTTAATTAATGGTTTATATTTCCTGAAACGAGTTCTTCTAAAAAACTGCCTTAATCTGTTATTAGACAGCATGCCCATAGGGATTTAAAAGTCTGTTTTAAAATCTGCCCCTGTTTTACCTTAAAAATGTATCCATCAGTATTCCGCGTATAGGCAAGCCTGTAGGGCGTTTCCAAAACTTGATATCCTGAAACTGTTTTCTATGACTTAATGTTTTTCTAATCCTAACAGGCTTTTAAAAACCAATAGGCAACTGCTAGGGTCATTGCTCCTAAGTTTATGAGATAAATTGCTTGTCTTCTGCATATTCACCTAGACATCCTGCCTCAGGATACTATTTAATAAAAGCCCTTAATTGTGCTTGAGTCGTGCTGTTTGTGTGCCTTATTTGAGGAGGAAACTTTCAGCCTCTAATTGCTCCTTTTTATGTGCTAAAAGTCCTATTTGTTTTGCCTGTCGCCTTAGAATTTTCACCTTTAAAGCCTTAGGATTCTGTCTAGAACCACCTATAGGTAGAGGTCCTAAATCCCTCGAGGACCATTACGAAAGGACGGGTAACAGCACGTAATAGAGATCACTGACCAAACACTTGCTTTGTATGACCACTAAGGGGATGGGAAGGGTAGATATGGGATATGATGACTACGCGCTAATGTCACGTGTAGCTCCTCATCGAGGAGTGTTTACCGGACATTGTGTGGATGATCCTATAGGCTAACCAACCTAGGACTTCTCCTTTATCAAAATTCCTTTTTCTATCTAATACCTTTGTTTATAACTTGTTCAAAAAAATCTTTATTACTTGAGTTGCCCAACGTGCTTTACTTGCAACCTATTTGATTCAACTATTTATTTATATGGACTAATTTGTGAATATAAGTTCGGCCGGGACCCACAGTTGTGGACCAAGAGGGGTGACAACACCTTCCCCCCGAGGTTATTTCGAGCCCTTACCCTAATCTCTGGTAATGTAGACCAATCCAAGAGTTAATCACTCTAGGTGCCCTAACGCACCGTAATCCGTTAGGTGGCGACTCTTCAAATACCCAATTCCCAAAAGGAAATGAGTTATCACACCCCATGGAATGTCGAAACCCGGACCTCTCTCCACGAGGAGGGAAAAAAGGGGGCGCGACAGTTACAGAGGATCTCGACTTAAAATTTATGAATGTTTTTGAAAGCTCTTGATAAATTTGCTTCGGCTTTAACGGTTATCCATGCCACTCTATTGTTACCATGATCCATCATATTCATGTTGTATTTCCAATTCCTTGATTAGATGTTTGGTTTTCATACTAGTACTATTCGATATGTACTAACGTCCCTTTTACCGGGAGCGCTGCATCTTTAATGGATGTAGGTGGTTCCACAGCAGAAGGCATTGACCAGTGATAGCGGTACCACGTTCTTCCCAGCTGACTTGGTGAACCCCACTTTACTCCGGGTTGTGCATTTTTTGTTCCGTGTGTATTACCATGTTTTGAGGTATAGCCGGAGCCCTGTTGCCGGCACCATCATTGTACTCTTTCGTATCTATTAGAGGCTCCGTAAGCATAGTGTGGATTGTGTATTGGCGTGGGAAGGTTAAACTAAAGATGACGTAATTGTATCATATGATTTTACTGTTAAACTATGGTTGTAAAACGTATTGTTTTGGAGGCTTATAAATGATGAAACTAATGGTGCCGAACTGGAGTGGTTCACATGACTATCTCATTGTCTAGTTAATAAAAAGTATCCATTCTTTACATATGGGTAGTTTGGGTAGAAGAAAATCTAGCAGGCTTGCTCGGCCGCGTTATCTCGGTTGAGCGCCGGTCACGCTCCCCGAGGTTGGGGTGTGACACTCTCTATGATTAGTACACACAAAGTAATTCTCTATAAACCCTTCCTATAAAGATGAAGCTTAAGTTCCTCCGATTTTTAAACTTTACACAATCGCACTTGACACAAGGGCACCTAATTACTCCTTCAATTTGGTATGATGAAAGTGACATTGAATGTCTAACAAAGTCATCAGCCCCTTCTACAACATCCTCCCTCAATCCCTGCCAATTAGGATAATTCCAATTGTACATCCAAGCGATGTTCCATCTATACAAATAAAACAAAAATAAATTGAGATATTTTCATAGGTATTAGAACTACTTAATTTATTTTACAATTATAAATTAGTTAATTAAGATAATTAATTTTTACTAATTACACCAAAATTAAATTATAGTAAATATAATTAATTATAATTCATTCAATTTAAACATAAACTATAAGTTCAATTCATACCCAAAAGGTTCAACATTTATCCCTAAAAGTTTAATTCATATCCAAAAAGTTCAACCAGTATCCCTAAAAGTTCAATTCATATCCTAAAAGTTCAACCCATACCCTAAACAATTCAATTAATACCCTAAATAATTCAATTAACCTCACAAAACATAAGCTCTATCCAAAAAGTTCAACACTTACCCCTAAAAATTTAATTCATACCCTAAAAGTTCAATTCACAAGAACAAATCCTAAAAACTCAATACAATTCAAAGTTAAACATTCAATTCCTAACTAAACTATTCAAGTCAATACAAATTTAAACATTCAATTTACACCTTATGTAATCAATTCAATTCAATTCAATTATAACAAGACCTAAACCCTAGATTTCAATAAATTGCAAAGTTAAACAATTAATTCAAACACTAATTAACTAATTCGTAACTAATTAACAAAATATTAAATTTATACAAAAAAAAAATCTAAGTTCTAGTTCAAACCTGGAATTTTTAGGAGGTGGTGGATGAGGGGAGGCAGTGGCGGTGCAATATCAGTAGCATCGGCAGCGAAGGGTCCAGTGGCGACTTGGGGTGGCATGAAGGAGTGGGGAATGAGATGTGTGTGAAGGAGAAAGAGAAGGAGTGGGGTAAGGGGGCTGTGGGTGTGAGGGAGAAGAGAGTGAGTGTTAGAATAATTGGAGTGGAGAAGAAGAGAAATGAGGGAGAAACCCGTAATTTAGATCTGAAATTAAAAGATACCGACCGAATTCGATCGGTACACTTAAGTGACAGTTGACTGTATTTGACCACAGTTAACCGACCAACTTCGGTTGGTTATTTTAAAAAAAACGTAAATTAATTATTTTGTGTTATTATTTCTTAAAATATTATAAACTTTATAAAAAATAATAAACTGTAAGCATATATTTTATTCACACACACACACACACACACACACATATATATATATATATATATATATACTAATAAATAATTATCAACTATAAGCATAATCTTTATAAATAATTATATTAACTAACTATTTTTAATAAATTATAAGCATATATTTCTGTCACGACCCAAAATCCAACTTGCCGTGATGGCACCTAACCCAACCCGCTAGATAAGCTAATTAACAAAAAAAAAATCCAATTCCAATGAAATTTAATGAGATAATAATGATGAAATAACTGAGCTTTTATACAAAAATTTCAAGGACTGGTAGTACAAATCATGAGCTTCTAAGATTTAGAGTTTACAAAGCTGGTATGAAATAAATACATCATCTGTTTGAAATATACATGAACAGGATAAAAATTCTAAGGCTACCAAGGACAAGAGGCAGCTATGCCCGAAACGCAAGTACATCTTCAAATCCAGCTCCTGCCATACACAGCAAAATCATCATCCAACATCTACACACAAGGTGCAGAAGTGTAGTATGAGTGCAACCAACACCATGTACTCAATAAGTAACAAACCTAACCTTAAATTGAAAGTAGTGATGAGCTGGGACAAGGGTCAGAGTCCAACTCCAATAACCAGCAACTGTTCATATCAATATTATAAAAATGGTATAAGAAATAACTCAGAGATATGATGCTCAGATCGTTCACAGTTACAGAAAATATGCATGCTTTTCAAGTATATTAGTAAATCCAAAATCTTTCACCAAAAACACCTAAAATATAAGTAAGTTTGAAAACTGTGATTTTTCCCAAAAACTTCAACAACAGTTAAGAAGTCTCATTATCAGATGACATGAGGAAAGTACATCTCTATTCCAACATGTCAATGCGCATTTGAATGTCATAAGTATCACTATACCGTACAACATGAAAAAAATGCATCTCTATGCCTGTATGTCAAGTATGCATGCCAAATGTAATGCAATGCGGATATAAAGTCATGTGCATACTCTCGGAGTATCAATGCACTCAGTCTTCCCAATCACTCAATCCTCACAGCACTCAGTCCTTACAGTCATCTAGTCCTCACAATCACTCAATCTTCCCAGCCACTCGGCACCCGCACTCAGTACTGTACATGGCAGATCCAACCCAAAAATCAATAGCAACTGCGCTCACTGTGTGGTGTGCAGACTCCGGAGGGGCAGATCCATCCCAAGCGCTATAATAAGCCAATCATGGCGTGAACCAATAATACTTGATGCGGCATGCAGCCCGATCCTATCAATATCCTCACAATTAGGCCCTCGGCCTTACTCAGTCATCAACCTCTCCAGTATCTCGGGCCCACAATATCATGAAAATCAGCCTAAAAAATGATGATATGATATATCAACAAATGGTAACAAAGACTGAAAATTTGATAAGCAAATGAATGCGTATGATTGAGTATGTAATTGCAATGTAAGCAAATAACTCAACAATAGAAATAACCTCAGTGGGTCCCAACAGGATAAGCATATAGCCTAGACATGGTTTATAACATGGATCACAGCTTAATCACCCTAACACGTAGAAATTTCATGAATAGGAACAAGTTTAGGTCACTACACAGTACCACAGAATCAATCGACTCATAATTCACACGATGCACGCCCAAATGCACGTCACCTAGCATGTGTGTCACCTCAATACCAACACATAACACGTATATTCAGGGGTTCTTACCCTCACCACCAAGTTTAGAAGTATTACTTACCTCGAACAAGCCGCATCCAACATCGAGCAAGCCAAACGATGCTCCAAAAACTAGCCATCTCGCGAGTACCGAACCTACCCGAACCGGCGACAAAACCTAAGACCAAACGTAAACTACAACGAAACACTAAAAATAAATAAGTCCANAGTTTAGAAGTATTACTTACCTCGAACAAGCCGCATCCAACATCGAGCAAGCCAAACGATGCTCCAAAAATGCCATCTCGCGAGTACCAACCTCCGAACGGCACAAAACTAGCCAAAAGTAACTCAAGAACATAAAATAATGCCAAAGGAAACAAACCTAATCGATAAATGTTGAATCTTTAATCAAAAGCCCAAAATCAACCAAAAAGTCAAACCCGGGCCCGCACCTTGGAATCCGACAAAACTTACAACAACCCATTCGATTAGGAGTCCAACCATACTAATTTCACTCAAATACAACTCCGAATCGATGTTTAAAACACAAAAATTCATGAAACTTTAGAACCCCCCCCCCCCAATTTCTCTCTTGAAATCCTCAATCAAATGCCAAAAAACGAAGATATATTCATGAAATAAAATCGATACCGAGTAGAGAACATTTACCCCAATCCATATGGTGAAAATCACTTCAAAAATCATCTCAATCCGAATTCCATAGCTCCACATATGCAAAAACGGTTGAAACCCCCAAAATTAGAATACCTATAATCACTAGGCGAATCAATGAATCGCGATCGCAGAAATAACATTGAGATCGTGAAGAAGAAAAAGCATTGCTCCTGAAAATGCACTACACGATCGCATCAACAGACTCGCGAACGCGATACACAAGACTAACAGAACTACGTGTTCGAGGGAAACAATCTCGCAAACCCGAAGGGATAACCAACATTCTGTGCAGCTCATCCCCAAACACTATGCAAACGCGATGAAGACCATTCCAACTCTACGCGAACACGGCCATCCAATCGCGACCGTGATGAAGAAAATGCCCACCTCCAGATTTCCTCTACGCGATCACATACCAATCTTTGCGATCGCGAAGGACAGTTGAAGCACCAGAAACCAACAATGAAAACATGAAGAAAAATGGTCTGTAATCAATTTGATACACACCCGAGCCCCTCAGAACCCCGTACGAACATTCCAACAAGTCCCACAACATAACACAAACCTAATCGAGTCCTCAAATCATGCATAACAATATCGAAACAACGAATCGCACCTCAAATCAAACTTAATGAACTTTTGAACTTTCAACTTCCAAAACTCGCGCCGAAACATATCAAATCAACTCGGAATGAACTCAAATTTTGCACACAAGCCCTAAATAACATAACGAAGCTATTTCAACTCCCGAAATCCGAACCCGATTTCTTTAAATTCAACTACCAGTCAAACTTATGAACTTTCCAAACCTTCAAATTTTCAACTTTCGCCAATTAGTGCAGAAACCTTCTAAAAATATCCAAATGCAAATCGAGTATACGCCCGAGTCCAAAATCACCATCCGGGCTTAACAGAACCATCAAGACTCCAAAGCTTCAATCATGAAATTCATTCTTTCAAATCAATTCCGAATAACCTGAAAACCAAAACCGATAATTCACACAAGTCATAATACATCATATGATGCTGCTCAAGACTTCAAATAGCTGAACGGAATGCATATGCTCAAAACGACCGGCTGGGTCGTTACATTCTCCCCACTTAAACATGCATTCGTCCTCGAACGTGCCAAGAGTCGTTCCTAAGACGTCAAATCACTATGTAACCTTACCATGCACATACCCAGGGGGTGATCCCATGTCACCCTATCCATATAAGCCCGACAACACAACATAAGTGAAGATCCTTAATTCAACCTTAGTGTTGGCCCAAGAACAATTGAAGTTTTGAAGATTGACAAAAGAACTCAGTCATGGACCTGGTCCATCTTGTGAAGCACAATCATGATCATACTATACATGTGAGAGGCACGTGAAGGAGATAAGTCCTACTGATCAAGCAGCAATATCTCCTGATCTGATCGAAAAGGTTGCATATTAGATAAGGAGAGAAAGTCTCCTTATATGAAGAGAATACAATCTAGGATGAAGATAGTGTTAGAGTTTGAGATCATCATGAACTCTTCTATGATAGAAGAGCAGCAATTGTGTCCCAATCAAACTCTGATTACTAAACTATTAAATGTCAGTGTTGTTCTCTTTTACAGGTAATGCACATACGCAGAAGTTAAACTAAATTGAGAGCAAAAGAGTAAGGCGATTTTGCAAGCAATTTATGTGTGAATTGAGTGTGCACTCCTGAAGCTACTTGAACGAGATAGAAGAACCAGTTACATTGTGTCTATCTTTTATTATAGTTCAATTGTAGTAGGTGATTTAAATTTGTACCTTTCAGCTTTCATAGAAGCAATTGTATTAGGTACGTAGAGTGTTCAAGTTATAGCTAACTTGAAGTTGTCGCAACAGTTGAGGCTGTGTGCCACAATAGGATTAGAGGTAATCCTTAGGTTTACAAAGAGTTTTTGTAAATGTTGTTTTGGCTCAGTGATTTTAGTGGAAGTTTGGGAAAATCCTACTGAGTAGTAGGTCGTGGTTTTTTCACCTTTTGAGCCAGGTGTTTTCCACGTAAAAATATCTGTGTTTTTTATTTTTAGTATTTATTATTCCACAAACAGTAATAGTTGGAGCACCTAGAAAAACCAGGTTCTTCTATAGTTCAGTTAAGCAAAAATTGGGTACCACACAAATCACCCCCCCTCTTGTGTGGTATTGACGCTTAAAACATCATTTGGTATCAGAGCAGGTTATCCTTGAAGAGGCTAACACCTTAGGAAAAGATCAAAATGAGTGCACCACCTGGAAACTGGGAAGAGCAATCCACTGCTAGGCCTCCACTTTTTAATGGTCAGTACTATTCTTGGTGGAAGAACAGGATGAGAGATCATATCATAGGAGAAGACTATGAACTCCGGGACATAGTCACCGATGGTCCCCTGGCAACTACAAAGAATAATGATCAAGGAGTGGACGTGCCAAAAACAAGAGCTGACTGCACTGCTGAAGATTTGAAGAAATGGGAGAAGAATGCCAAGGCCAAGAAATGGCTTGTGTGTGGACTGGGTCCAGACGAGTACAACAGAATTCAAAGATGTACTACTGCAAAGGAAATATGGGACACTTTACAAGTGGCTCATGAAGGAACTCCTCAAGTAAAGAGATCAAGAGGAACACTGCTATATTTTCAATATGAGAATTTCAGTATGAAGGAAGGAGAATCTATCCAGGAGATGTACACAAGGTTCACAATACTAACAAATGAACTTAAATCCCTTGGGAGAATTATCCTTGAAGAAGACAAGGTTGAGAAGTTTTTGACAAGGGTTCTGCCAGTCTCTTAGGAAAGCAAAATCACTGTTATTCAAGAATCAAGGAACATTGCAACTCTTAAGTTGGATGAGCTGATGGGAAATCTCACTGCCTATGAACTAAGAAGGCAAACAATGAAAATGGATGCACCCAAGAAGGAAAGAAATCTGGCTCTCAGAATAGCTGAAGGTTCAAATCTAGAGGATGATGAAATGGCCATGATCACAAGAGATTTCAAAAAGTACCTGATGAGAGGAAAGGGTTCTTCAAGAGGTACAACCTTCAACAAACCAAAGGTTCCTGAGAAACAGACCAACGAGGGTTGCTACAAATATGGTAAGACTGATCACATGATCAAGAACTGTCCTCAATGGGAAATTGAGTGGAAGAAGGAGATGGCTGAACGAAGGAACAAGAAGAAGGAACAGGTTCAACCCAAAAGAAATAAAGGATCAACAATGGCTATGGTTGCTGCTTGGGGAGAAACATCATATGAGGACTTAGAAGATGAAGCTGGAGATGAACAAGCACTTATGGCCATCGGAGAATCAGATGATGAACAAGAGGTAAGTGTCCTTCATCTCAAAGACAAGATTAAATTTCTGTCTAAAGAAAGATTGTCTGAGCTATTGCTAGACTTCATTGATGAGTCTGAGATAATTAACAATGAGAAGGAAGATCTGTCTAGGGAATGTGTGATCCTAATAGCCAAGTGCAAAAATCTAGAATCTAGGGCTAATGATTGTGATAGTAAAAATACTGAGTTGACGAACCAGGTTCTTGAACTTTACACCAGTGTCCTAGAACTTAGGTCTGAGAACTTAAAACTAAAACTAGGAACAGGTAAGAAGAAAGCTGATCACCCTCATCTAACCCTAGAAGAAAACTTAAGAAAAATGAAGGATGAGTTGTACAGGAAGGATGATAAGATAAGAGTCTTAAAAGAAGATCTAGGGAAGGTAAAACATGAACTAGACAGAACTTGCAAATGGAACAAGGCTTCTGATGCACTAGCCTGGCTACAAGAACATCATAGTAGCAACAAAAGAGGACTTGGCTATGGGACTCAAGCACCTAAGTGGGATCCTAAAAGCAAGTACCTCACTCTTCCTGAGAATAAAATCTGCACACAATGTGGGAAGACTGACCATTACAAAAATGAATGTAATGCAAAAGAAAAGGCCAGTCAAAAGAACAAAGCTTTTGTTCAAAAGAAAAATTGGCTGCCTGGGTGGGCTAAAAGGAATTTGATTTACCCCTTTGCTTATAGAAAGGGACCCAAACTAGTTTGGGTTCCTAAGATTAACCCTTGATTTCTTTTTGCAGGTCCAAGTGAAGGGAAGTAGCCAAATATGGTACATGGATAGTGGCTGCTCAAAACATATGACTGGAAGTAAGAACCAGTTCCTTTCACTTGAGGACTTAAAGGGAGGTAATGTCTCCTTTGGAAATGGGAAGAAAGGTGAGATTATTGGGGTTGGAAAGGTAGGTAAGACAGACTCTCACTCCATTGAGAATGTCTACTTGATAGATGGCTTGAAATACAGCCTGATCAGTGTGTCACAACTGTGTGACAGAGGTAACCTTGTAGCATTCACCTCTACCAAATGCTTTGTGATTAACCTTACCACTGACAAGATTGTTTTGCAGGGAAAAAGAGTTAACAATATTTACATTGTAGATTTGTCTACTCTCTCAGAAAATGAACTAACCTGCCTAAGTGTGCTGGATAATGATCCCCTCCTGTGGCACAAAAGACTTGGTCATGCCAGTCTGAATCAGCTAAACAAATTAGTCTCTAAGGACTTGGTGATAGGGTTACCTAACATCAAGTTCAAGGAAGACAAAGTTTGTGAGGCCTGTGCAAGGGGGAAGCAGGTAAGATCATCCTTCAAAAGCAAGAAAATGGTAAGCACAACCAAGTCGTTGGAACTGGTCCATATGGATCTCTGTGGTCCAATGAGAACCATGAGCAGAGGTGGAAAGAAATATGTAATGGTACTTGTTGATGATTATTCTAGATTTACCTGGGTACTATTTCTAACATCTAAAGATGAAGCATTTGACATGTTTACTGCCTTTGTTAGAAAAACTCAGAAACAATTAGGAAATCAACTTGCATCCATTAGGTCTGATCATGGAACTGAATTTGAAAATGCTAAGTTTGCTGAATTCTGTGATGAAAATGGTATAGATCATAACTTCTCTGCCCCTAGGACTCCTCAACAAAATGGAGTAGTTGAAAGAAAGAACAGGACTCTTGAAGACATGGCTAGGACTATGCTTCTTTCTAGTAAGCTGCCCCATAGCTTCTGGGCAGAGGCTGTAAACACTGCATGTTACATTATCAATAGATGCATGACTAGACCTCTTGTAGAGAAGACTCCCTATGAGTTACTTAAAGGGAGAAAACCAAATATATCCCATCTTAGGGCATTTGGATGTAAGTGCTTTGTGCACAATAATGGAAAAGACTCCCTAGGTAAGTTTGATCCCAGAAGTGATGAGGGAGTATTCTTGGGATATTCTTCACATAGCAAAGCATATAAAGTGTTCAATAAAAGAACTTTGTGTGTAGAAGAAAGTGTGCATGTAGTATTTGATGAAACTAACATTCTTTCTGAGAGACAGGAACATGAAGATGAAGCCATTGGATTGGTAAAGGATTTGACTGAAGCCTCAGCACAAGTCAAAGTGGCACCAAAAGAAGGAACAGGTGATGGAACAGGTTCTTCCATTCAGGGCAACCTGACAGGGGGAACTAATCAAAGAGGAATTGAAATAAATCCCTTAAAGGAACCTGTTCATGACCCTGTTCCTCAGCAACAGAACATGGGAGAAACATCTAGTAGAAACCAGTTGGTTGTGAAACCTCACAAGTATCAAAGTTCTCATCCTATTGAGAACATTATCACTGATCCAACATCTGGAGTCAAAACTAGATCACAATTAAAGAATCTGTGTGCTTTTGATGCCTTTTTATCTCTTATTGAACCTAAAAATGTTGTTGAGGCTTTGCAGGATGCAGATTGGGTCAATGCAATGCAAGATGAACTCAATCAGTTTGAGAGAAGTCAAGTTTGGCATCTAGTTCCAAGACCCAAGGATAGATCAGTTATTGGTACAAAATGGGTCTTTAGAAACAAACTTGATGAAGATGGAACAGTTACAAGAAACAAGGCAAGACTGGTGGTCCAAGGTTACAGCCAAGAGGAGGGCATAGATTATGATGAGACTTTTGCTCCAGTTGCAAGACTAGAGGCAATCAGACTCCTCATAGCCTTTGCAGCACACATGGAATTCACTCTTCATCAGATGGATGTCAAAAGTGCCTTCCTGAATGGCTACCTGAAAGAAGAAGTGTTTGTGAAACAACCTCCAGGGTTTGAGAGCAAGGAATGTCCTGAGCATGTGTACAAGCTAGACAAGGCTCTCTATGGACTCAAGCAGGCCCCAAGAGCATGGTATGAACGACTGTCCAAATTCCTGCTTGAACATGGCTACAAAAGAGGTAAAATTGACAGTACCTTATTCTTAAGGGAAAAAGGTAAGGATCTCCTTGTGGTACAAATATATGTTGATGACATAATCTTTGGGGCCACCACTGATAAGCTAAGTAAGGACTTTGCAAAATTAATGGGGAGTGAGTTTGAAATGAGCATGATGGGTGAGCTTAACTTCTTCTTAGGCTTACAGATCAAACAAAGTCCAAATGGAACCATGATCCATCAGCAGAAGTATGCAAAAGAGCTAATCAAAAAGTTTAAAATGGAAGAATCTAAAGAAATAGACACACCCATTGCAACTGCCACTAAATTAGATATTGATGAACCTGGTTCATCAGTTGATCAAAAGTTGTATAGGGGTATGATTGGTTCACTCTTGTATCTTACTGCCAGTAGACCTGACATTGTTTTCAGTGTAGGGCTTTGTGCTCGTTTTCAGGCCAATCCAAAAGAGTCTCACTTGACTGCTGTCAAGAGGATACTAAGATATTTGAAAGGCACCACTGATCTGTGTCTTTGGTACCCCAAAGGTAGTAATTTCAATCTAGTAGGATATGCTGATGCTGATTATGCAGGTTTCCTAGTGGATAGGAAGAGCACCTCAGGTATGGCACACTTTCTTGGTTCATGTCTTGTGTCATGGGCTACTAAAAAGCAAAATTCAGTGGCCTTATCTACTGCTGAAGCTGAGTATGTTGCTGCTGCTTCTTGTTGTGCTCAATTGCTATGGATCAAACAGCAGCTGGTAGATTTTGGCATTGAAGTTGGTTGCATTCCTATATTCTGTGATAACACTAGTGCTATAAGTATGACAAAGAACCCTGTTCATCATAAGAGGACTAAGCACATAGATGTTAGACACCACTTCTTGAGAGATAACTATGAGAAAGGATTGATCTCCATAGAATTTTGTGCTACTGATAAACAAATTGCTGACATCTTCACTAAAGCACTGAGTAGAGAAAACTTTGAGAGGAACAGGTTGGAATTAGGGATGATTAAGATCACCTAATAGGTCCAGTTCAGAATGCACAATGAAAAAAAATTGAAAAATGAAAAAAAAATTTGGCTAGGAATTCTGAACTTGTGTAAATATCTAGATTAATTCTTACTCAGCTTCATACTTTAATTAGTATACTCCTGTGACATGTGTTTATATGACTCACTGATCTCTTACAAAATTTTTTCTATTATGGCATTTGAGGCATGTTCAAGAGAGTTCTAAATGAAGAACCTGGTTCATCAGTATGGGTTCATATGAAAGCTAAGGTATGTTTTCTATACTCTGCACAATTAGAAAGACTAATATTTCAATCACGAGCAGAAGTCCTATAATTGTTAAATTCCTAGAAAGTTCTATCCGTTAGCATTGAACTAGTTTCGTTTGCCTAGAACTCTAAAACCAAAATTTTGCCTAAAATCTAGGGAAGATAAACCGATCATTCCAAATCAGAAATTTCAGGTTGATTAGACCTCTAATTGACCAATGTTAAAAAGCTGCCGTTACTTATTAAATGTGTATCTCTCTTTAAATACACATCACCTCCTCTGCCATCCTAATAATTCAAAACCGTCAAAAATTCTTCTTCACCCTCACTTGCCTTCTTCTCCAAAACTCTAATTCCCAAATTCTCTCAAGAAACCAACGATCATGTCTAACCCACAAGACAATCCTGGAACTCCTCCACCACCATCTCCCTCAAATTCATCCTCAACTACTCCACCCAGTGCATCTCCAAAACCTAGACTACGAAGGGTGAAAATGCTTGCTCGAAAGACTGTAGCGTCTGGGGCTCTGAGGAAGGCATTAAATGAGAGGTTGAAAGCAAGCCAAGTGAAAGCAAGCCCAGCTCAAAACTCCGACGCCAGTTCTGATTCTGGATCCTATCAATCCGCTACTGAGGGGGATGAACATGGGTCTTCTGATTCTGAAAAGACTCAAGAATCCCTTTCTAAGGTAGGTTCATCTGTGACTGAAAACCTAAAGACTATGCTTGTTCTGGTTGGACCCATTAGGGATGTTGAATTGCCTGAGAAACGAAGGAGTGGAGGTAAAAAGAATTTTGAAAAAGAAAAAGAGAGAGAGGGTGCATGTGGTGAAGAGAGGGGAATTGGGAAAGCAGTAGTGCCTGCTATTTGTGGGGTTGAACAAAAAAGGGTAGAAGAGAGTGGCATGAAGTCAGGGGGAAGTGGTTCTGGGGAAGCTGCTGAGGGGTTGGTTCATCTGAGCACACAAAGAGATGAACCTGTTTCATCTGCTGAAGAAACCCTAGCAGACCTGCTGAAAAAGGTTGGGGCAAGCTATGACCCAAAGAAACGCAGAACTCCCACAACAAAAACCCCAAATGTTCCTAAGCCTTCCAAGAAAAGAAAAGCTTCATCCCCCACACCTACTGCCTCTTCATTGCCAAAGGGTAGAGCCACAAGAAGCAGGGTGAAACAAAGTGAAGCTGAGCTACAAAGGGCTTTAGCTGAAAGTAGAAAAGAAATGGATAAAGGAAAGGGAAAGATTTCAGAATCCTCAGAGGCTATTGAGGAAGAGGAGATGGAACTGGTCCATCAAGAAAGGGGTACATCAGTGGAGGTTCCTACACCCAAGCCCAAAAAGTCCAAGACTTCTTCCAAGAAGTCTTCCTCTGTGTCTGAGGCCGTTGAACCTACACTAGCCAAGAAGGTAACAAGATCTGCAAATGAAAAACAAACAATC